>NC_056729.1:666551462-666766462 GCF_019279795.1 Protopterus annectens
CCTAAACAAGGTATACACAATGTATGGTAATCCCTATGAGGTATTTGTTTCCCACAAGAAATACAGTTATTCACTTTTCTGACATCCGGTTAAATACTGAGGCAAGAAAAAACCAAAATGTTCCCCAACGGGTATTTAGCCAACTCTGATTCGGTCTGAAACTCCGTTCGAAATATTTCAGAACGCCAACCTGCACTCGCAAAACTGCTTCTGCATCGACCACGCCGCAAAAAGACTGAGGATATGACGCCGGTCATGCGCATTAGTACCCTGACGTACTGACGTCAGTCTAATGCGCCCTGACCGACGTCAGCCTTATACTCTGGTATTCGGGCCGACTGGATGCGGACTATACCCAATAGTAAGGACTGCAGCAATGGAAAACGAAGAACATCCTACTGCCACTGTCCTAACAGAAAATTCACTTGGAAACCACTAGGTTTAGGTAATGCTGTGAATGACTACTAAACTTGACGAGAACAGTATACATGTACTACAAACAAGCAAATTAATGGTAAGATGTTAAGTGAGCAAATACATTTTTTGAGGTAATGAAATGTACAAAATTAAGAAAAGCCAATTGCTGCATAGCAGTACAGAAAATCTGTGAGAAAGTACTGCAAGTGATTTTTGGCCGCTTATAAAAAAGAATATAGTTTTATGGCAAAAAAGGCATTATGAATGTGCATGTTATCAACTTTTAAGTATTAGTGCATGTAGTGGATACATCATGAAAGAGCTAAAATGTATTGAAAGCAATTAGACTAAACACTAGCAGAAATGTAAAATATTGAGTGTTTTAGACATATTACTGATACTATCGTGGACTGAGCAAATTAAACTGAAAGAACTGAATTTTACTACATGTAGAGAAAATGTTATTCCAGACAAGGATTTCAGTTTTACTAAATGTATTCAGTGACGAAACATATAAACTGTTGCACAGTTTTGCTGTATCAGATAAAACCTCAGTCAAATAAATGGTTAGAATATTACAAAAGTAAATGAAGTAAAAACATTAGCAAAGCTTTCCAAGTTCAGACACAATGACACTATTTTGCCCTGCTGCATAAACAAAGCAGTGCTACTTTGTAGAAACGTTGGCATACTTTCTAAAAACAAATAGTCTTGTAACCCCTTCTACTAACTTGGGCTTCTTCATCCCTACTTACTTAGATTCACCTTATATTAAACTTCATATCTCTACTGACTTGAACTTCATATCTCTACTGATTTGTATTTTGTATGTAATCTAACTTCTAAGATGTATACTGCGTAATTAATAATTCTTCTGTATTCACTGTTACTCCTCGTTTGCAACAGTTTTTGTAACCTTATGTCATTTTTCTGTATTGAGCTTTCCCCCAGGGCCTCTGCTGAAAATGGGCTCTTGCTCAGTCAGATATTACCAGTTAACAAATGTCAAATAAACAAACAAAATCTGCATTATGGCACAGGTTATAAAAACATCCAAAACATAACGGTTCTCTGAGGAAAATTAACAACTTAAATCAACCACTAAACATAGTGACATCAATGAAAATAGCAGGCTGAGACACACAAAAGTTACAACAGGATGCTGTGAAGTACAATCTTATAAGAATTTTAATGAGCACTCTTAAAAAAATGAACATGTTTGCAGGACAACAGAATCATATGCAAAATGTCACCTATGTTTCAGCCGAAGAGGAAATGCAAAAGATGGGATAAAAAGGGCAATAAGAGAATATGCAAATGAGGAAATGGAAGAAACTGAATGACAAAATTCAAAATGCATATGATCAGAAGGATGATTCAAAATGTACATATGAAATGGTGAATGCAGGAAAGTACAGTTGTGTACCTACCATAAATGTAGATGTTAGAGTGCATTCACTGTTGCAGTCATTACACTTGGGTTATCCTGCTGGCAGGCTACCCGCAGTCAGCCTGAATTCCAAAGTCCTGGTCCGGCGTCTGTTGCTGTCGCCTCTTCCCTGACGTCACTGCACCAGGGGTATGTAAGATGCAGCAAACGCCATTTTCTTCAGTTTTTCTTGCCCTAGATGTCCGGTGTCCCCAAGAAGGTAGGCAATACATATTGCTTATAAAAAACATACCATAAAATAAAACAATACCTTCATCTACAAGCAAATGCACCACATAGGTTGTATAGGATAGAGAAGTATAGATAAGTCCCAGCAAAGAAAGGGGGATGGGGGGTGGGTAACCGGGAGTGCAACAGTGAATACACTCGAAAATCTACATTTATGGTAGGTACACAACTGTACTTGTTCGCAGTGTTTCACTGTTGTAGTCATTACACTTGGGTTGAATCCCAAAGCTGAGGTAGGGCGGCTGGGTTTAAATAGGATTAGGAGTGGCTATGAGGCCCTGGAGAACTGCAGTGGCAAAGCCTGCTCTGGATCTAGAGTAAAGAGATAAGTGATAATGCTTGGTAAAAGTGTGCACTGAACTCCAAGTTGCAGCCTCCAAGATTTCCTTGGTTGGTACTCCTCTGAGAAAGGCTGCTGAAGTGGCTGCTGCCCTGGTAGAATGTGGCCTAATATTCTTGGGCACGGACTTGCCATGCTGTGCATAGCAGAAACGAATATAGTGTCCTGCCCATTTTGAAATATTCTGCTTTGAGATAGCCTTTCCTTGTGATCCTGCAGCATATACTACAAACAGTTGCTCAGTTTTTCTGAAAGCTTTTGTTTTGTCCAAGTAGAAGCGTAGCTGCCTGTGTATGTCCAAACAGTGCAGAAGTCTCTCCCCTTTATTCTGGGGATCTGGATAAAATGTTGGCAAATGAATGGTTTGGTTAAGAGCCACACTGGATACTACCTTTGGCATAAATGTTGGGTTTGTCCTTAGAGAAACCCTGTCCGGATGAAAAATGATAAAAGGTTCCACTGCCATTAATGCCTGCAACTCTGAGACTCTTCTTGATGAAGTTATTGCTAGGAGCAGAGCAGTTTTCCATGATAAGAATTTTATATTAGCTGTATTGACTGGCTCAAAAGGAGGCAGTGTGAGCTTTTCCAAGACAAAGTTGAGGTCCCATGTAGGTATCAGTGCTCTCCTTGGGGGTCTTATGTTTTTTGCCCCTCTAAGGTACTGTCTTAGCAGTGGATGTGAGAAAATAGGAGGTTCCGTATTGTAATGAGCTGAAATGGCAGAGGCATGGATCTTAATTGATGAAAAGGATAGGCTTTTGTCCAGCATCTCAGTTCGGTATTGTAAAATCTGAGGAATATTTGGAACAAGTGGTTCAAGTCCTTGTGCATGGTACCAAGCACAGAATCTCTTCCATTTTTCTGCATAAGATTTCCTGGTGCTGGGCCTCCTGGCTTCCAAAATGACATCCATAACAGCTTTAGAGAGAGGTGTGTTCTGAGTGGCTAGATTATTTGCCATGCAGCCAGATTTAAGGTTCTGAGTTGGCTGCGCAGGATCTGATTGTTTTGTTGAGTCAGCAGATGAGGAATTTGAGGTAATGTCCAGGCTGGGCCCTGAGACAAGCTCTTTAGGATTGGGTACCAGCACTGGCGTGGCCAGTCTGGGTCAATCATCATTTTTGGCTTCTCTTGTCTGACTTTTAGGAGTACCTTGGGAAGGAGAGGCAGTGATGGAAAGGCATAAACTGTTAGGGTTTTCCAGCTGAATGATAGAGCATCCACTTTCCATGCTTGTGAGTGATAAGTCCTTGTGCAGAATCTCTGAAGTTGGTAGTTGTGAGGGGAGGCAAAAAGATCTATGTCTGGGCATCCCCATTTCCTTGTTATCATACTGAAGACCTGTGGACCTAGTTTCCACTCGTGAGGGTCCATGAGGTTTCTGCTTAGTTCGTCTGCCAGAGTATTTTTCTTTCCTGGCAGGAATTGTGCGTGCAGATGTACTTGATAGGTCAGTGCTGTGTTCCACAAAGTCATGGCTTGCCTGCAGAGGGGGTAGGAATGTGTGCCCCCTTGCTTGTTTATGTACCACATAAGTGTAGTATTGTCCGTCTTTAGCAATAGTTGTCCTGGATGTAGTAGATCCTTGAAGGCTATCAGGGCATTCTGTACAGCTAGCATCTCTTTTTGATTGATATGAAGATGCACGTGGTCCGCGGGCCACGTGCCCCGAATACATTTTCCTGCCGTATGTGCCCCCAGGCATAATCCGGTGCATCTGTTGTTAGTGTCTGCCTGGCTGTGGGTAAAGTGAAAGGCTGTCCCTTGTTGTGGTGACAGGCCAGTGCCCACCATTGAAACTCCTGTTGCATGCAGGGAATAAGAGTTATTATTGTTTCCAGGCTGTGGCAATGTTGAGTCCAAACACTTTTTAGATACCATTGTAGCTTCCTCATATGCAGTCTTGCATATGGAATTAGCAGGATCCAGGATGCCATGAACCCCAAAGCCTGCAGAATTTTTCTTGCAGGTAGCTAGGTCTTTGTTGCCATCATTTGAAAGTAATGGGTCGGTTTGCCTTTGCTTGTCTGGCACGAGATAAGCCATCTGGGCAGTTGTATTTAAGCCTGCTCCCAGGAATATTATCTCTTGAGAGGGCACTAGTTTTGATTTCTTTTCGTTTACTGTGTACCCTAGGCAAACTAGTAATCTTTTTAAAAACGCTAGATGCTTTAGTAGAATGTCCTTGCTCTCTGCTTGAATAAGGCAGTCGTCCAAGTAGGGATATATTTGAATTCCTTTTTGTCTGCAAAATGCAATTACTGGTGCCAGGCATTTTGTGAAGACCCTGGGCGCAGTAGATAAGCCAAAGGGCAGCGCAGAGAATTGGTAATGCATTGAGCCAGCTATGAATCTGAGGTATCTTCTGCAAGATTGTCTGATTGGAACATGAAGGTATGCCTCTTTTAGGTCCAAAGTAACTAGTCAAGCCTTCTTGCCCAGCATGGGTAGAAGTTGCTGCAGTGTCAACATTTTGAATTTTGGAACATCCAGGAAAGTATTTAGAATAGACAGGTCCAGTATTGGTCTCCAGGATTTGTCCTTTCGGGGTACCAAGAAAAGTCTCGAGTAAAATCCTTGCCTTTGCCCCTGTTCTTGCTGTGGTACTTTTTGAATAGCCCTCATGTCCATAAGAGCAGAAATTTGTTTTTGTGCCTGTGCCCATTGATTTTGTGGCAGGTCTGGCATACCTGTTGACCTTGGTAGGGTGTGAAAGTGGAACCTGTAACCCTGAAAGACAATATTCAGTACCCATTTGTCCTGGGTGATCATGTGCCAATTTTGTGAGAAAAACGCTAGTTGCCCCCCTAAGGGTGCTGCCAAAAGGTAAGTGCTTGGCATTTGTAGAGGAAAGTCATTGGGACTGTTTCCTATAAGGTTGTGATTTGTCTTCTCCGCCTTTGGGGGCTGAAGCACTGCATTGTTTAGGTCTGTATGAGCCTTGAGGCTGAGATCTGCCTCTTGGGCGTCTGTATCTGCCTCTTTGTGGCCTGTCTGACAGTGGAAAGGACCAATTTTTAGAAGGCCAGTTCCTGCTAAATCTAGGTGGCTGAACCTGTAAGAAATCCTTTACTGTCTGCATTGATTTTGCTTTATCCCCCATTTTCTTTAACACCTCTTCTGCCTTAACACCAAACAAAGTATCATGCTGTAATGGAGCATCCAATAATTTTGCTTTAACATGATCAGGTAAACTCTGCTCTTTTAACCAAGCATGCCTTCGAATGACAGAACCTGCAACTGCAGCTCTACAAGATGCCTCTAATGAATCAAAACCACACTGCAAAGTATGCTTTCCCACTTGCTCAGCTGCATGCAATAAATCCTGCATTTCCTTGTTCTCAGGACATTCAGAGCATGTAAGCATTTTCTGTTTTAGCAAAGACATTAGGTATTGTTGATATTTAAGCATGTGAAACTGGCAGTTTAAAGCCCTTACAGCTAAAGTAGCAGAGGTGTAAACCTTTTTCCCCCCATCTGTCCAATGCTCTAGAATCCCTATCAGAGGGAACAGGGTTTTTTGCAGTGGAAGCCTTGACCCCTTTGGGACCCTGAGAAATAGTTTCTGGATCAGCAGCAGGGTTTTTATAAAGAAATTTATGAGAATCTGGAACCCTGTAGTACCTATCTGGCTCAACTGGTGCAGGGGATAAAGAATCAGGAGTCAAACTGATTCAGAAAAAAACATCAACAATATCTAGTACAGGGGGGGATAGCAAGAGGCCTGTGCTGAGGCAATAAAAGAAAGTCTCTGAGCCTTTTGTTGGATTCTGAATAATCCTGGCTCTTCCGTCATGGTGTGCAGGGTTTCCCCAAAATAGTCCTCAGGAGGAGAGGCTGAAGGGATAGATTCTTCAGCCTCAGTCCTCATAGGGAGAGAGAGAATAGAGGAGTCAGAAGAAACAGAAACCTGGTCAAAGGAGTCATAGTCAGTGTCTTGCCTAGGCCTTTTATCAGGAGGGGGATGGGAGCCCCTGATCAAAGTAATTAGGTCCTCTGCCATTTTGAGCATCTGTTTCTTGGCATGGATGACTGTCTAGGAGAATGCTGTACTTGTTTCTTTGTCTTTAAAGGAGTTTTAGACTTTGCCTTGGCTGTTGAAGAGGTCTTGATAGTAAGCTGTGTAGGTCTGTAAACACCCTCAGAAGCCGATGCCTGCTCAGTGGCTCCAGACCCATCTGAGGGAATTGTTTTCGTAGGCCCAATACCTTGAGTTTCCAGAGGCCTAGCTGTGTCCACGTGGGAGTCGGAGGCGGCCTGTGGCTCTGAGGTAGCGGGTGTCAGAAAGCGCCTCACTGAAAACCGGCGAACCAGCGACTGGCCTAGAAGAGGCTTCGTCGTAGTTTTGGACCTCGGACGCCTGTCTTTTTCTTTGTCCTTGCGCTTTTTATGGACTCCGGTCGTCGGTTGTTCCGACGGCATGTTATAGTTAAACCTTCGGCCAAAGTAATGTAAAGCAAAATTGAACCGATGCTTAGTGCGTTGGTTGAATCTAGCACAAAACAGACAACTAGCAACATCGTGGTCAGGGCCTAGGCAAGGAATACAGTAAGAATGAAAATCCTTATGAGGTATTTGCTTCCCACAAGAAATACAATTGTTAACTTTTACTGACATCGGTCTGGAGCAAGAAAAAGTTTCCCCAACAGGTCACTTAGCTTTATTGAAGACTTTGGATCTGAAATTCAAATTCGAAAATCTCAGGAGTCGGCCGACCGGCACTTGCGAACTGCTTTTGCTTCAGGCACCGCGCGGCAAGAAAGGCTGAAGAAAATGGCGTCGGCTGCATCTTATATACCCCTGGCGCACTGACGTCAGGGAAGAGGCGACAGCAACCGACGCTGGACCAGGACTTTGGAATTCAGGCAGACTGCGGGTAGCCTGCCAGCAGGATAACCCAAGTGTAATGACTGCAACAGTGAAACACAATGAACATCAGAGGGAATCAAACAAAAGTGACTAAGCCATGGCAGAAAACCTTATGCTGGATTTGTTTAGAACAGTGTAGAATGAATCAAGATGGTACATTAAATTACCGGGAGGTCTCTCTAGCAATGGCACACAACACCTAAAAAGCAAGTACAAATGCTCTTGTTAAATTGACAAACTTTAGCCCCCTCTACCCCCTTACTACTTGCATGTTTGCTGGTGAAACTGTGTCATTTGTCCCACATATGACTCTTAAGGATCTCCGTCCTACTGAGTTGGTTGTAAACCGCCTATAGTGTCTCACTCATCTGGAGGATGTGGCGAATTTACTTACTACTACGGGGACTGTTAATAACCTAGTCCTATAGTCCATTAATTACTGTATAACATCCAAAATAAATTGCTTCTATTTTTTTTTAAAACTCAGTACCTGATTTAGACCATTAGGACTACATGCAACTACTAGACAATCAGTCTATAGAACATTACAAGCCTAGCCAAAAGAAAAAAAAAAACTGTTCAAAACATCCCTCTAGCTTCAAGGAGGGCAAGGCAAGACAAGGCAGACAGGGGAAAATGTGAGGCTGCCCAACCAATTAACTAGGATTATCCTGAAGGTGGCAAGGACACTACTCTGCTTAACATACAGTGGAAGTTCGTTCCCCAGCTGAGAGATACACTGGGATATAAATTTACCACACCAATGTGTATTATTTACCTGCTGATGAAAGTTTATTTCCTTTAATAGAGTACTGGATCTACCATTAGTTCTGCAGAGGAATAGGAGGAAAAACAGGGGTGAATCTTTCATTGTTCAAAAGCTAAACACAAACCAAGTACAGAAAAAAGTCTGCCAATCTCTTCTGATTAAAGATCAGTGGCCTCAAAAGTCTTAAGTTTAGTTATAAATCTTTGATGTCTATCAGGATGGGTGATATGGTCAAATAATACATGTCAAAAGGTGCATTATATTCAATTAACAGATCTGAAAAGACATGAGCAGAGAGGAATTAAAACTTTGTTGAATCTAGTAGAGATGCCTTTGGAAATGAGATGAGACAGATAAAAGGCTTTCTGAACTAATGTAGACATATACTGATCAAATGAAAGGGCTTTATTAAAGGGAGTGCCTAGATCCCTTACAACCAAATCTGGAGGGGTGCATCACCTACACATTAAATGAAACTGGTTTACCAAAACAAGCTATGCCACATTTTTTTTTTATATTTAATTTGAGACCATTGCTTTTGCACCAATTGTTAACATGGTCTAAGACGTGTTTGGAGCAATTGCAAGTCAGTTGAAGATGGAATGACAACTGAAACAACAAATGAAAATTTAGCTAACCACATGCCAGGAGTGCTTGCCTGAAAGTCTGAGAAATAGATGCCAAATAAGAAAGGGCCCAAACTTAACCTTTTGGTGCACTACTGGTAATTTTTTGTTTTCAGAAGTGGCACCTGCAAATCTAACCACATGGGATCCGTCAGACAATCTGTGAAACATCTATCATTGTATTTCTTAATGTGAATGCAATTTTGTTTCGTACAGATTCTTCTGTGTTACTGCTCTCAATTTCTCTCAATGCAGCTAAATGCAAAATTGATGTGGAAAAGATGTCAAACTGTGACAATAATATTTTACATACTAGTATGAAATGGTACTATCTTTACTTTACTATACTTACATTACCTTCTGCAAAACTAGCTCTCGACTATTGTGAAATGTAACAACCAGCACATTCATCATGTGATCCTGATTCCCATTACTGCATTTGATTTATCTGTTCAGCACTGTTACTCTGTGCCCTGGCACCTAGGTCATGGGTGAAAAGGGCCCTTAGACAGGCCAACCTACTATGACTATGAAAACAAGTAATATAAAAATAAAATAATTAATAACAGAAAATAGAATTATCTACAGAAGGTGCTTTCTACAGGATTTATGTGAAACAGGAGGAAGAATTCTTTCCACAGGGGAGAAAATGTCCATAGCTGGAAAAAAATAAATGGAACATATAAAGGAAAAATGCAGACAGCTGACTTGTATTAAAATGCAGAAGGCTAACTTGTACATGTGTAACACAGGAGGGATAGCACTGTGTGGTTAAGAACAGATAAGAAAAAAAATAACTGCTGAAGAATGAAGAAGACACAGTCAGCAGCACAGGACAACAGTTAGCTTGCCACAGACACAAAGTTATCAAGATACGCAGCAAATGAAAACAAGTTTCTTTTATTAAGAGCACTGGAGCACGAAACAGTACAAAAATAAAGAATGAACTAGAACAGAACACTAATACATAATTCCAGGACACCAGGGCAATGCCCTATACCTTCAACATAAAGTATAAGGTGAATTATATAAGCTACAAAAGTGCTCAAATGTTGTTAAATCAAGAGTGCAGTGAATGGGTTTCTCCCATAACGTTAGTGCTTTAAGGAAAGTAACCCAGGGAAGGTTTACTGTATCTGCAGAGACTTTAAAGTCCCTATTAAAAGGCCTGTAGGAGTATTCCATTATGCATGATGAAGAGTAGCTGACACAAAAAATGAATCACAAAACCTGACCTAATACATTCACATGTATAAATGGAAAAAGAAGTGCCTTCCAAGAAACTGCGAACAACTGACATACACTGTTTCATTGCAACAGGTTGAAACTCAAACTCATGTCTGCACCTGTGGCTTGGCAAACGATGGATTGGTTAATTCAATGAAGTTACAAAGCTACCAAATCAATAGGCTGATGTCAGGGAGGAAAAAACTGAAGCATGGTAAAATTACCTCTACTGCATCTAATAGGCTAGAAGTTTGAAAGCTTTACAGTAAACAAATACAAGGGTGAAGCTTTCAAAAATGAAATGTAATAATGCAACTATGTAAATAACACGCATGGATTATGCAAATTTTAAAAGTAAGCTACACGCTGTACTAAATGTAATGTCATCCCCTCCAAAAAAAAAAAAAAAACACAACTGAGGGTGTACTTAACATTGGTAAAATGGTTTCTCAATGGTACTAAACTATTAAACATATAGCGGTGTCTAAATGAAGATGGGGAGAGTTTTTTTTAGAGACAAAATAAAATGATAACATCAAACAAAGTGATGACCCATTTGGAGCCATCTTTGACTGTTACATTGGTATATGATGCTTCATCTTATGGAAGTGGCACTGTTCTGTTCATCAATTCCAGGATGATAACAAAAAGGACCCTGCTTCAAGGACGGCAACTAAACCTGAATGCAGTTATGCCTTATAAAAAAAAAAAAAAAAAACCTTTATTACACTTATTCCTCTACAATTGAACTTCCTAATCGAAGACATGTAGTGGACTTGCACCTTTTTGTAAATGCCTTTTTCCCAGCCACAGCAACTGCGCACACTAACTGCTACTAATCCTCTCCATACAACTCCTCCGTGCCTGCACCCAACAGCATCCATGCTTCACAGAACTTAAGTTTGTCAAAGGTTACTCCCAGGAAAATCCATTCAATGTTATCCTTCCAAACTTCAAGCTCTGGATACAGCGTAAAGATATGACACCAATCCCCTTTGCCTACACTTTTAACCCTCTATGCTTAACTCCAGATACAGTCTCCGAAGTCTGTCTGGGGTACAGAAATATTTGTGTAGGCATTTCCACGTGAATATCCTGAATTTCCTTAGCATGGTAGGCCTCCTACTTAAATTACACTTCCCACTGGACAAATGTACCCTCTTCTCCTAAGATCTGAGCCCAATCATTCCTCAATCAATAGCGTTTATATCAAGTTATCGAAAGATGAAAATAGCGAACCCTATTTCATCAGCCCCAAAACATCTAAACATGAAAATATTGAACATTAAAGAACAGTGAATTTTTTCCCATGGAAAAAATTTGCTGCTCCGAAACACATACACACAACACAAGCACATCAAACAAACAGCAGCCACACCCATAAATTCCTACATCCAACGCTACACTAAACTAAACATACACTACTATCTACCCACTTACCTTAACCCAAACCCTAACCCTAGGGTCTGTCACTATCGCACACTCACCTAACTCCGCCTCTAACCTAAAACACTCAAAAAAACGCCTAAATCCTACTATTCACTATATCACAGCACAAACCCGCGCCTAACACACTTAATAAATAATCGCACACTTACCTGAACTAAGAATAGCGTCAATATCATTACATTCAAAGTTTTAATACTTCGATGTTCTGATATAGACCCAATCAATATACTTTACCTGCATTTTCCTATAGGAACCAGTATAGCCATGAAATTAAAACCTTTTCTTACTTTTCCTTCCTTCCTCATTTCCACTATCAACCTCATTAATCCAGTCCAGTTTTCCTGATCAGTTATAATCTAGGATAGCTTCACCAATTATTTTCTTACAACAGTAAAATACAGAAAGTTAAATCTACTCTTGGCTACTTCCAACTGTAGTAATATCCACGGTGTATCAACTGGTCCCAGTATTTAACCTGTGCCCTTAACTGCATCAAACTCCAAACAGCAGGATTTGCAATCTGCATCCCTTGTTCAACAAATGAAATATATTATCCTATCCCTCCATCCTTGCAAAACCTTAATCTGGAAATAACTTGCAGACATCCTGACTTACTATACCATTAAATCCAGAACTACTGCATGCACTGACCTACTCCACACGGTCATAAAAATTCCAAGTGGAGACATATGTATTGCTTTCTAATACCATATTTTTATAGAACATATAGCTGCGGTGGTGCAGCGGTAGAATTAATTGTTGCTTCACAGCAAGAGGTTTTCCTGTTCGATTTTCGGTTGGAGTGCCTTCTGTGTGGAGTCTGCATGTCCTCCCCGCGGTCGAGTGGCGTTCGAAAGACATGCGTGAATGGGCGTGCCTTCACTGAAGGTTGGGAGTCGGGCTGGCAACTCGGTACCATAAAACTCTACTGCCAATCATTTGCGGACCGGAGTTCCGCTGTGGTGACCCCTGACCGGGAATATCCGAAAAGACAAACAAAGAAACTATTACTAGATAACTGGAGTCTTACCAGATAAGCCAAATGCACTGCACTCAAACTTTGCTTCATATCTGGCACACCCAATTCCCACCCCATCCTCCTTCAGAGTTTAAGCTCATCCCACTTCATTCAGGGAACTCTCCTAACCAAATGATATCCCTGACCCATTTTCTAAGAATACTTTTTTCATAACATCTAAACGGTGCCACAACAACTGCTTCAAATGCAGCAAAAAGGGTGTCAAATGCTATTTTATTATTTGCATCCCCTGAGCTAAATCTAAACCTAACAGGTTTCCAGTTCTGCAAGGCATTAGCCAGTATCCTCAGCAGCTTCTGAAACTTAACCTGGTAGGTCTCCTGACCAATTTCCTTCAACCACATGCACAAATATCAGACACCTTCTTTTTTTCCTTTTTCCATCTCTTTTGCAAAGGCCTTTTGAGGAGTTTATACCCATTGTTTATTTTTTTATCTTCATACACTTTAAAGCTTAATAACCACTTTTTTAGGATTTCACATACTTTCCCTATGTTCTCCTCTGGATTTACCAACATCAATATGAAGTCAACTGCATACAGTGCGAGCTTCATCTCCACACTCCCCCGCCATACCCTGTCACTGCTGATAGCCTAATCATAGTAGCTAAGGGCTCCAAGTATACAGCAAATAACTGGGTTGAAAAAGGGCAACCTTGCTAGGTAGCCAATTCATTTTAAATTTACAAACTGGTTAAAACTATTAATGTGTGCACATACTGCACTAATTTTATCATTGCTGAATAGGCAATGTTTGAACATTTATTGACTGTGTAACTGCTGAGCAATCTTCTAACAATAATCTATTGAGCACTGTAGCAGTTTGCATGCCAATCCAGGGGAAACAACTATTCTACTGCTATACACAGAGCAAATTTAACTGCAGATTACCAACTACCCTGGGAAGGCTAGAGTAAAATTCAGTTACTAAACAAAAAGTAAATACACTGCCCAGATGCCAGCACACACAAGTGGAAGAATCCTGCAACTGTTCAGCAAACAGCAATTCAAAGCTTCAGCTTTGGTACAAGAGGTGGATGGCTTCCAGTAATTTAGATGAAAAAGATAAATCAAATGTAATAAGAGGTGACTAAAATAAATGAAATGTTGAAGGGCTATATCAACTCAAATAACAAAAGGCTGGGAAAAAAGTTTAACTAGCTGTTCAGATGAAATGATAAAACTGCAAAAATCAGAGGTGGAAATGAAAAACAAAAGTTGGCTGAGTATGAGAATGCTCAAGAAGAGATGTTTCAAAACCAGTAGCATTAGAAGACAGGGAGCACAGAGAAAATCTGAGATTTTCTGCTATACCAGAGAACCTATACCAGGGAACCTTGAAAGAACAGAGTGTATTAATTTTACGATGTCAGAAATATGCAACTGGCCTGGAATTCCCTATCAGTGATTTGTTAACTGAAAGGGCAGACTGAGTTTATGCTCTTATCCTGGCCATACAGCAAAGGCCTGTATTAGTAAAGACGCTAATCATTACAGCAGAAAGAGTTGACCGTTTCAAAATTGTTGAAAGAGGGAAAAGTATTAAAAACTGGAGACAGCAGACTGTGGAAAATGATTATTCACTGTGTACAAGGCAGAAGAGAAGCAAATTTATCATTGCAACCAGGAAATGTTGAGAAGCAGATTTAAATTTCAAGTTACCTGCATCCAGCGGTCTTCAGAATATTTCTTTCCTGGAGGATCAAAGACATTTTTAATGCAGAACAGGCTAAAGAGGAAATACAATATGCCCCAAAATATGGCTTTGCAAGAAAACAAACTGGCTGAGAAAAACTAGGCTTGTGTTGACTTTGTTAAACTTGTGGGTAGACTACAAAGCATACACTAAACTTTAAAAACCAACCAAATCGACACAGCAGGATGACCAATAAACAATATCATACAATGTCCATACGACTGTATTAATTCCAAAAAACGAGGGACGGTGAATACAAATTGATTTATTCCAAGGTGAAAAAAAAAGACTGATATCACAAACATGAAACCCACAATGGAAGTCGCAGCAAAAAATGTAGTTAAGCGCTTTCCCCTGGAATCAATCCCAGGCTTGTTTATTAGTCATCCTGCTATGTCAACTTGGTTGGTTTACTATTTGTTGTGATGCACTAAACTTTGTTATTAATGTTTAGAAGGACACTAAAAGAGAAAAAGTAAAAGTAAAACAATTAGTTTTAGTTTAATGTTTTCTGAAAGCATTCAGACTGTTTTTTCACATCTGAGAAAGGGATAAAGAAAAGAGCAGATAGCAATCACTGTTAAGTGGGAACACAGGATGTAGCATGCCCTTCAGCACTGATGGCCTTAACTTTAGGTTAGGTAAAGCCTGTAGGTGAATCTGTTAATTTGGGACAATTTTTCTTATACTAAATGGTTGGGGGTTGGCATAATGGTTAAGGAATTTACCTCACAAACATAAGGTGCAGGGTTTATCACTTTTAAAATGGAAACTGGATAGGTTTAAAATAGTCCACAAGGGCAGCTAGCCTTATACTGAACCTATGGAGGGTTAAACATCATTTTTTGAAGATGTACATAGTTGTGTTTGTTCGTTCTAAGTTAACAGGGGAGTGGGGCTTTTTAAAAAGATTTTTGCTTGTTTGTGGGTTTTCATTCAAACAAAAAGTCTTGAAAAATGTGAGACAGGTTTAAATGGAGATGAGAAGAAAACTGTATAAAAGATCAGCCTGTCAAACTGTGTGTGCATGTAGCATAACACTAGAAATACACATTCAAAATAAATAAAAATTTTTACCATAATGGCTATGCTATCCATATTATCTTGGAGCATAAATGGCTTTGCAGGTACAAACAAAAACGAAACAGTACTGAATTATATTAAGAAATGCAGAGTGCAAACAGGAATGCTGCAAGAATCACATTTGGAAAGAAATGAGCATGAGAAAGTACAGTTGTGTACACCTACCATAAATGTAGATGTTCGAGTGTCTTCACTGTTGCAGTCATAACTGTAGGGTGTTCCTGCCGGCAGGCAGCCCGAGGTCAGCCAGAATTCCAAAGTCTGGGTCCGGCGTCGGCTGTACCAGCAAGTACCCTGACGTCAGAACGCAGAGGTATAAAGCCGACAGCCGACACCATCTTCTCCAGCCTTTCTTGCCCCAGATGTCAGAAGCCCCCAATAAACCAAAAGGTGTCCAAAAGGAAACACAAATACACCACAAAAGGAGTGGAAGAGGGAACAAACAAGAATAAGAGGGGATAGGTGGGAGGGAAACACCGACTGCAACAGTGAAGACACTCGAACATCTACATTTATGGTAGGTGTACACAACTGTACTATGTTCTTCGTGTTTCACTGTTGCAGTCATAGCTGTAGGGTGGAATCTCAAAGCAGTGAAAGAGGGAGGAGGTTATGCAGAAGTAGGGGCAGCAAGAAGACCCTGCAAAACAGCAGAGGCAAAGCCTGCCCTAGACTTAGAATACAGAGGGAGACTCTAGTGCTTGGAAAAAGTATGCACTGAACTCCAAGTGGCAGCTTCCAAAATGTCTTTGGTAGGAACTCCTCTGAGAAAAGCTGCTGAAGTGGCAGCTGCTCTAGTAGAATGACTTCTAACAGTACCTGGAATCTGTTTCCCATAGTGAGAGTAACAAAACCTTATTCCATGAGCAATCCATTTGGAAATAGTTTGTTTAGAAATAGCCTTACCTAGAGAACTGGAGGCATAAGAGATAAGCAATTGATCAGATTTTCTGAATTCTTTAGTTTTGTCCAGGAAAAATCGTAGCTGTCTATGTACGTCCAATGAATGTAAAATCCTTTCCCCTTTATTTTGAGGATTAGGAAAGAAGGTAGGAAGGTGAATAGTCTGATTTAGAGCCACTTTCGAAATCACCTTAGGCATAAATGTAGGATTGGTCCTCAAGGAAACTCTGTCTTGGTGGAAAATAATATATGGTTCCACAGCCATGAGAGCTTGCAACTCTGAAACCCTTCTGGCAGAAGTCAATGCTAACAAAATAGCTGTCTTCCAGGATAAGAACTTGATATCCGAAGCCGCAGCAGGCTCAAAAGGAGGCAAAGTAAGTTTCTCCAAGACATAATTAAGATCCCAAGCAGGAACAGGAGGAGTTCTGCGAGGTCTTAAATTCTTAGCCCCTCTCAAAAATTGTCTCACCAGTTGGTGAGAAAAGATGGGAGGATCAGTGTTGAAATGAGCTGAGATAGCAGAAGCATGAATTTTGATGGATGAAAAAGAGAGGCCTTTAAGCAAAAGGTCTGAGAGGTAAAGTAAAATTGAGGAAATATCAGGCAAAATAGGGTTAGAACCTCGGTTCTGCATCCAAATACAAAATCTTTTCCATTTAGAAGCATAAGATTTCCTAGTGCTAGGCCGTCTAGCTTCTAAAAGAACATCCAAAACTTGTTTGGGAAGAGCAGAAGGAATCAAAGGCCCTTGAAGAGCCAAGCTGCCAGGCATAGGGTCTTGATTTGAGGGTGTAGCATCTGACCCTGATGCTGGGACAAAAGAGAAGGGTTCAGAGGTAGAATCCAAGGAGGTTCCAAGAACAGGTGTTTTAAGGTTGGATACCAAAACTGCCGAGGCCAATTTGGAGCTATCAGAATGATTATCTTGGACTTGTCCTGTTTTATTTTCAGTAATACTCGAGGAAGAAGAGGAACAGGAGGGAAGGCATATCCCGAAAGGTTCCTCCAGCTGAATGAAAGGGCATCCACTTTCCAAGCTGTTTTGTGGAAGGACCTGGTGCAAAAGAGAGGCAGCTGATGATTGAGATGGGATGCAAAAAGATCTGAGGACAACCCCAAACTGTAGTAATCTTGCTGAATAAGCATCCATTCGTGAGGATCCAAAAGGTTTCTGCTTAGGCTGTCTGCTAAGAGATTCTGTTTTCCTGGAATGAATTGAGCTTGAAGATGCAGATTCAGATTTAGAGCCATGTCCCATAAATTCATGGCTAGTCTGCAAAGGGGGTAAGAGTGAGAGCCCCCTTGCTTGTTTATGTACCACATGACTATGGTATTGTCTGTACGAATCAGAAGAGGCCCCGGATTTAGAAGTTTTTGGAAGGCTAGAAGAGCATTTTGAACTGCCAACATTTCCTTCAAGTTGATGTGCCAGGATAGATGCTTCTTTGTCCAAGAACCCTGCTGGCAAAGATTTAGAAAATGAGCTCCCCAAGCATAATCCGAAGCATCCGTGGTTATGGTCTGAGAAGGTTGAGGCAGATGGAAGGGATTCCCTTCGTTTAAAGCACAAGCCCTGGACCACCAAAGGAACTCCTTCTGGAGGCAGGGAATCAGTGGAATCATTGTGTCCAGACTGTGGTAATGCTGTGACCATACACTCTTTAGGTACCATTGAAGTTTTCTCATGTGAAGCCTTGCGTTTGTAATCAACAGGATGCAAGAAGCCATGTAACCCAATGCCTGCAGGAATTTCCTTGCAGTGAGCTGAGGTAAAGTAGCCAAGGTTTTGAAAATTGAGGCCAGCTGTAATTGTTTTTCTGGAGTGAGGAAGGCCCTTTGCAAGTTTGTGTCTAGAAGAGCTCCCAAAAAGATCATTTGCTGAGAGGGGATCAAATGTGACTTTTTTGTGTTCACTGAAAATCCTAGTAGAAGGAGAAGACGAACAAAATGCAGATGCTGAAGTAAAAGGTCTTTGCTGTCCGCCTGAATAAGGCAGTCGTCCAGATAGGGGTAAATTTGAATCCCTTGGAGTCTTCAATAAGCTACTACTGGAGCCAGGCACTTGGTAAAGACTTTGGGCGCAGTAGATAAACCAAAGGGCAGTACAGAGAATTGAAAGTGCCTTGAACCTGCCTTGAATCTGAGGTATTTTCTGCATTCCTGCCTGATGGGAATGTGTAGGTAGGCTTCTTTCAAGTCCAATGTCACCATCCAAGCATCCTGGGAGAGCATTGGAAGAAGTTGTTGTAAAGTAAGCATCTTGAATTTTGGAATTTCCAGGAATGTGTTTAATACCGAAAAGTCCAGAATCGGTCTCCATTGATTTCTTGGAACCAGAAATAGTCTTGAGTAAAAACCTTTTCCCATCTCTGAAAGTGGAACAGGCTCTATGGCTCTCATGGCCAATAAGGCGTCCAACTTGATTTAAGGCCTCTGACCACTGATGTTTTGGCAGATCTGGCCAACCGATAGACCTTGGCAGAGTATGAAAGTGGAATTTGTAACCTCTTAAAATCACATCTAAAACCCATTTGTCCTGGGTAATCTGAGTCCAACTTTGGTAGAAGAGAGAAAGTTTTCCTCCGAGAGGGGCTTCCAGGCAAAGAGGACCTGTAGCCCAGCAGAGGGAGTCATTGGGTCTGCTTCCTTTGTGATTGAGATCTGTCTTCACCCCTTCTAGGTGATGAAGCAGTCCATTGTCTGGACCTGTAAGAGGCCTGTGCCTGAGCTCGACCTCTGGGGTGTCTATATCTTCCCCTTTGAGGCCTGTCAGACGTGGGAAAGGACCAATTTTTGGAGGGCCAATTCCTAGAAAATCTAGGGGGCTGAACTTGTAAGAAATCTTTCACAGTCTGCATAGATTTCGCTTTAATCTTCCATCTTTTTAATAACCTCCTCAGCTTTAGAACCAAACAAAACATCATGCTGAACAGGGGCATCTAACAATTTAGCCTTAACTTGTTCAGGTAAATTCTGCTCTCGGAGCCAAGCATGTCTCCTGATAAAAGTACCAGAGGCTGCGGCCCTACAGGAAGCCTCCAAGGCATCAAAGCCACAATGTAAACTATGTTTACTAACTTGCTCAGTTGCATGCAGTACATCTTGTAATTCCTTGTCCTCAGCACATGCAGGAAAGGAAGAAAGTTTTTGTTTTAAAACAGACAAAAGAAATTGCTGATACTTGAACATATGAAACTGGCAATTTAAAGCTCTAATAGAAAGAGTAGCCGAAGTATACACCTTTTTGCCCCATCTGTCCAAGGCCCGAGAATCCTTTTCAGAGGGAATAGGATTTTTAGAGGAAGCGGCCTTAGCAGCCTTGGAACCCTGAGAAATAGTTTCAGGGTCTGCAGAAGGGTTCTTGAACAAAAATTGATGGGAATCAGGAACTCTATAAAATCTATCCGGCTTAGAAGGAGCAGGCGGACAAGAATCAGGATTCAGGATAGCTTCAGAGAAAGCATCATCCACAATATCAAGAACAGGAGGAATAGCCAAAGGCCTGTGTTGAGGGAGAAGGAGAAATTCCCTAAGTCTCTTCTTGGAGGCGGAATAATCCTGACCTTCCCAATGAAAATGCTCTCTCATCTCATGCAGGGTTTCCCCAAAAGAAAAATCATCAGGGGGAGAATCAGAGGGAATTGAATCCTCTGCATCAGAATCCTCATAAGGAGGAAAAGAATAATCCTGGTCAGAGGAAGAGACTGAAGACACAGAAGCCTGATCAGAGGAATCATAAGGAATATCCTGTCTAGGCCTTTTTTCAGGAGGAGGGTGAGAACCCCTAATCATAGTAAGCAAATCTTCAGCCATCTTTAATAATTGCTTCTGAGACTTGGGAGCTGAATCCAAAGAAGCTGGAGAAGGAACCCTTGGTTTAACAGGAGTCTTTGACTTTGCCTTTGTCTTTGAAGAAATAGTAATATGAGAAGGCCTGAAGACCCCTTCAGAAGCCGGTACCTGCACAGTGGCTCCGGACCCATCTGAAGGAGCGATGTCCGAAGGTCCTGCAGCAGATAAAATACTGGGCCTAGTTGGCTCCCCATGGGAGTCCGTGTCAGCCATCGGTTCCGAAGTGGCTGACGACAGGGGCCGCAAAAGCGCCTCACTGACGACAGCCGAACCCGAAGCTGGCTCCGGCTGCAAAGTATCCTGTTTGGACCTCGGAGGCCTATCCTTGTCCTTGCGTTTCTTTTGAATTCCGGTTGTCGGTAAAGTATCCGACGACATCCTGTAGTTGAATCGTCTACTGAAATAATTCAAGGCCCAATCGTACCTACGTTTAATCGTACGAGAATTAAACCTAGCACAAAACCGACAGCAAGAAACGTCGTGGTCAGGGCCCAAGCAAGGAAGACAGTAGGAGTGGAAATCTTTATGAGGTATTTGTTTCCCACACGATATACAATTATTAACTTTTTCTGACATCGGAGGAACAAGAAAAAAGTTTCCCCAACGGGGTACTTAGCTTGAGAAGAGAAGAAAAAAAGTCTTCGGACCGACGACAAGCAAACCACGCTATCAAGATTCGCCAACCAACAACTTGCGAGCTGCTTTCCACCGCACAGCAAGAAAGACTGGAGAAGATGGCGTCGGCTGTCGGCTTTATACCTCTGCGTTCTGACGTCAGGGTACTTGCTGGTACAGCCGACGCTGGACCCAGACTTTGGAATTCTGGCTGACCTCTGGCTGCCTGCCGGCAGGAACACCCTACAGTTATGACTGCAACAGTGAAACACGAAGAACATCTTCACAAAAATGACTTCAGGATGGATATTTAGCAGAATACCAGGAAAATGTGAGTAAATATACCAATTGCTAGAGGGGCTCCAATAGTGACAGAAGAGGGAAAAAGTCACTTGTGGTAAGATTTATGGTAGAAAGGGGATACTGGCAAGGAGGGTGATTGCATGGCATGTATTTGTATTCTACCAGAAACTGCTGTTATGGAGCTTAAGAACATTTTAGGACAGATAATCAGCTTTCAGGAGGTAACATTATTTGTAGATAGGAACTGGAACTTGATTTGCGATACTGAAGATGTATCAGAGAGACATAGAAGGAAAATATAACAAAATAGGGTAGATTTCTGAAGAAATTTATGAAAATATTTGCTAAGGAAGATGTGAATTCAGTAGTACAAACTCTTACACAATTTACTTATTATTCCCCAAGGTGCAATAACTGGGCTAGACTAGATAGAAATTATGTTTCACAGGAACATGTACACTTGACTGAAAGCTTCATACACACATCCAATAACTATATCATGTACTAATAAAAAAACAGATAAAAATGCAAGGTGATGAAGTAAAAGAGAGAGAGAGAGAGAGAGAGGCACTTTTTCACCTACGTGTTATAAAGAGAGGAACTTAAGGAGCGGGTAGTGGACATTAGTTGAGAGTTATTAGGGAAGCTAGAAATATCCTCAGAAGTTACAGCTAGTGAGTGGGATAAAATTAGTTTAAAATAGGGTAGAAATAAGACAGAAAGATATGGTTAAGTAATAGGAATTTCTTAAGAGGGGCTGACAAAGGTTAAAGTACTGCAGAATAAGGGGAAATCCCACAGAAGAAAAAGAGGTATAAATGCAGACTGCTAAAGAGAAAATAAGACCATATCTAGATAATGCAAAAGGTTGATACCTCCAGAGAACAAAAACTTTTAACACAACTTGCTCATCAGAAAGTAAAAAAGGTTGTCACCAAACTTAAGAAAGCCTAGAACAAGAAAAATGGAGATTCTTTAAAGGTATTAGAAATATTTCAGAAATGTTATAATAATCTGTATAATCAAAAAATAAAGAGCACAAATGGAAATAATTTACAGAAGATTTAGTCATGCAAATGTTAGAGGTAGATGAAACTCAGCAACTAGCAGTTAAAACTGGAGAAGAGGAGATAAAAACAGTAATGTATAATCAACCTTCAGGAAAGTCTCCAAAAAACAGTATTCCTGTGAAGTTATGAGGGAAGAAAGTGATACAGATCTGGAAAATTTTATTTAACAGTATTTTAAAAGGAGGGGTAACAACATCTTGGAAGAAAGATGTTGAGACTGTATTATCTAAAGACAGTAAAGACTCATCAAAGCCAGAGTCACACTGACCCACTTGCAATTTTAAACCACAATTATAAAAAGTGTTGCTATCTATATTAACTAAAAGAATGTCAAAGGTGTTGCCAAAATTGATAGATATGGATAAATGTAGTTTTGCAGAGGGGAGGAAAACATTGGACAACATTAATAGAAGAATGGATCCAGAGGGAAGCAAAATGTAAGAAAATATCACTGTGGATCTTGATACAGAGGAAGCATTCAACAAAGCACACTGGGATTTTATGAGCAGAGCAATGAAAGCATACACATTCCCTGACACAACAAGAAGGTTGATTGGGAGTATATACGAAGGATAAGAGACAAGAATTAAAGTGGAAGGGTTCACCTCTGATGCCATGTATTTGAACAGAGTAATCAGGCTGGGTGTCCTCTTTCCCCTTTGTTACTTGCTTTATATTTAGAGCCACTGGCAAAGAAAATAAGGGAGTCAGAAATGCAAGCAATGTGCAAGGCCAATATATAAACAAATGGGATAGGTAATTTCAAGCACAAAAAAGGGAAATTAGCTAGGCTTAAAATTACCTGCAAGAGCAGCAAGCCTAGTACTTGCCTATGAACCAATAAGAATATAATCTGTATGGTACAGATATTATTTTCTACCAAAATAATCCAGAAAAGGACATCTCAGTGTTGTGGAATATTCTGGGGCAGTTTCAAGTCTTTTATGAATATAAAATTAAGATAAAATAAAGGCTATAGGCATAAATTATGTACCTACACAAATTGGTTCAGCAATAGTAGGTTATATAAAAAATTGCATAACAACTATAAGAATCAATCGAAGTTGGTTAGAAAAGATTGGGAAGAGAAACTGGAAAAGCATTTACAAGAGATCAACAGGAAGACATATGCATGGCTCCCACGTATGCAACAAAGTCCAAAACGCTTTGGATTTTTCCTTGGGAGTGTTTACTTGGGTATTTTTATAACCCAGGAAGACTTTAAAGAATTTTTCCACAAGTAAATAGGAAATGTTGCAGGTGTGATGGGGAAGAAATAAATAAATGAGAGGATATGTTTTGGAAGTGTTATGAATTGGCAGATTTTAAAAATTCCACACTATGTACTCTGTCAGAAAGTTTGCGTGGGCAAATGCCAGTAACTAAGGAAATGACTCTGTTGAGCTGGGACACAGGATCTGAATTACCTAGACACACAGTAAGGCCTTATTAAGGAAAATTATGTTTGCTGCCAAAAAAAAAAAAATAAATAGAAAATAGAAATCAAACTCTAAACCAACTTTATTTCCCATACTGAATACTGTAAGAGAGAAAATAATGGTAAAAGGGATATTTAGAAAAGGGAAGTAGCAAATTACACAGACAAATGGAAATTCTGGGAACAATACATGCCGAATAACGTTCAGGAGGAGGAGTGAGATTCAATGGAAGGCAGGAATTCAGTACTCTATTTAATGTTGGACTGATGACAGTATCGAGGAAAGAAAAGATAACAGATGCATTGTGTATGTTAATGGGAAAATGTTAATAAATGTTTTTTCTTTTCTGTTACTGTAGGTTTGCCCACGTCTTAACTGATAATTTAATAAAGATGTTAAAAATATAGCAATGACAATGGAAATCATGATTTCAGAAATGAAAAACTGAAGGAACCATCATCCCTGCATCTTTGAAAACTGTCATCAGTATCACAGCAATATATTTATATGGCATTTATGAATCCCGTCATGGTTCTGTGTTCCCAAATAAGCACTCAAAATGGTCAGAAGTCATGTGTACAGAGGCAATAATGTCTGAAAACACAAATGCATTAAGGAAGCAAGAAAGAAATGACTTGTCTGCCTATCTCATAGCAGACAAGTCATTTCTTGTTTGTCTGCCTATCTCCTTGACATAGCAGGACACAGACTTAAATACGGTCTGGTGACCATGGTTTGATTAGTGACCCTGAGTTAAGTTATTGGTCCCACTTGTCTGGGGTGGGTGCAATTTCCTTGATGGTAGACTGGGGAAACCACCACCGTTCATGCTTTCTGAAAAGTGATGGAGCTGCTTGGAGGGAATGGCCCTTGCAGACGTGAGGGGAAGGCTGCCTTAATGATGAATTCAGGCAAAGAAAAAGAAATGGGGGTTCTAAATGAAGGACTAGCACTGGTAGAGTTTTTGCTAGAATCTGGAACAGAAGCTGCAGTTAAAAAAGGAATAATTAGTGAAGCATACAAAATATTGCACAATAACTAAGACTCAATCAGAGGAGGTTAGAAGGAATTGGGAAGAGACGAGATAAGCAAGTCACAAAGAGACAAACAATGGAGGAATATATGTATGTCTCCCAAATGTGCGACAAAATCTGGAAGGTTTAGGATTTTTGCTTGAAAATGTTTACATAGGTATTTTTATACCCCAAGTAGACTCCAAAGAATTTTTCCTCGGGTAGGCAGCAAATGTTGGAGGTATGATGGGTAAGAAACAGGTAATCGGGAGCATATTTTCTTGAAGTGGAATGAGTTGCTACTGGGTGAGTAAACTGGTGTATTTAGGGAAATATTTTTCTGATCTATGATACAGAATCAGAATTGCCTAAATATAGTACAGCCTTGCTAAGTCTAATTATGGTGGCTGCCAAAAAAGCAATTACTAGAAAATGGTCACCCCCAACACAACCGAAATGACACATAGCCCTCAAACTCAGTGTGCCACTCAACCACAGCCCATAAGGCATAACAACGTACCCAACACTCTAGTCATAGGTGACTCTATAGTCAGGCACACTGATGTTCCACTCACTAGACTAAACAAGGAGAAAGTTACTGTCAGCTGCCTGTCAGGTGCCAGGATCCGCCACATAACGCATGCACTCAGGTCACTCCACAATAAGTACAAATATGACACTGTCATTGTCCATGTTGGTGTGAATGACCTGAGACGTACCTCCCTGGACTACATGAAGAGAGACATGGAGGAGCTCTCCGATCTTGTATCCCAGGCAGGTATAACCCTAACCCTGAGTAGCATCCTGCCATCACCCAGAATGATATCACAGTACAAGGACAAAATGATTGACTTCAACAATTGGCTAAGCTTCTGGTGTCACTAAGGGGATCCAGTATGTGTCTGCCTGGGACGACATGATTGACAGTCCACGATGCTTTGCCAGAGATGGCCTGCACCTGTCGCCCTTAGGATTCCGGATACTGGCTAAGACTCTTGCAACCCCTATAGTGCCTTTTTTAGGCAAGGTTCAAATGACAAATTCACCACCGTAACAGGTACAAGCAAGCAAAATCTGAGGGTAATGCTACTCAATGCTAGAAGTCTAAACCTCAAAATGCACTCACTCGAGGCACTCCTTAAAATGGAGAACACTGACATCTGTGCAGTGACGGAGACCTGGTTCTATGCTCCAGAGAGCACCCCTGCATTACCAGGCTTCAATTCATACCACACCTTTCGGCCACCTAACCCAGAAAGAAGCACCAAAGGCGGAGGCGTGTCCATATTCATTAAGGATATCCACACCTCCAGGCTAGTTGCACAGCATAATGCATCCGAGATTATCCCAGTGCAACTAACTCTGGGCAAGACCGCAATCCAAACGGTAGCTTGCTACAGACCCCCCACCATGCCCCAGGATTCGCACTCCTCATTTTTTGATACACTGGAAAGTATTAGGGTACAACCCAACATCCTAATAATGGGCGATTTCAACTACCCCACCATTAACTGGGAAAACTACTCATGCACCAACTCTTTTGCTCAACGTTTTCTAGAATTCATAAATTCCAACACCTTGGATCAACTTATTCACACCCCCACCAGGGGCAGCAATATCCTAGACCTGGTCATTACCAACATGGGAAACCGGTGTTCCACACCAGAGGTCAATTCCTCGTTGGTCAGATCCGACCACAAGCTAATCAGCCTAGACATCCACATCCCACCCCCAGCCCCAATTAGGGAAACCATCGTAAAAAAACTTCTCAAAAGCCAACTTCACGCTTCTTAAGACAGAAGTGGCAAACTTCATGACACCCATGCAGACGGACAATAGAGGTATGACTGCCGAATCCTACACAAATGCACTTTATAAGCACTTACACGAGTGTATGGATCATGCTATCCCTAATAGAACCAAGATGTTATCCTCCAAAAAAAGGAAGCCAATCTGGTGGACCTCTGCCATAAACACACTCTACAACAGAAAAAAGAAACTGTTGCAAAAAAGAGTAAAATCCCATGACTGGAGGAACTCCCTGGTCAACCTCAGTAAGAAGCTGAGATCCCTCATAAAATCCTCCAAACCTAGTTATGAAAACAAAATTGCCACTGACTCTAAAGACAACCAAAAAGCATTCTATAGCTATGTCAAGAATCTAAATGGGAACACTCAGATCTGCTCCGAGTTGCAGCATAATGGCACTAAATATACAGAACCAACTGACATTGCCAACATCCTAGCAGATAGGTTCAGTGCTAACTTTACCCCCCTCTCACCCCCTAGAGGGCCCATCTCTATACCTGAAGAATGCAAATTTCCTATAATCACGGCTGCACAGGTAAAAAACACACTCTCCAAAGCCAAGAACACAGCATCCATGGGACCTGACAATATCCCAGGCTGCGTTCTACATGAACTACATAATGAACTGGCACCCTAAGTACCATGTTCAATCATAGCCTCACCTCAGGCTTTGTACCCACTGAATGGCGCACCGCGACAGTTATCCCACTCCATAAAGGGGGAGCCACGACGGACCCTGGGAACTACCGCCCCATTAGCCTGACTAGCCTGGTCTGCAAGGCCATGGAATGTATCATCATGGAACTCGTAAACAAAGACATTGGTAATCTCCAAACTCTGGACCCTACTCAGTTTGGATTTGTAAAAGGCAGATCATGTCTCCTAAACCTGATTGACTTCTTTGAAGCAGTCACCAAAGCCATAGATGAGGGTAAAATGGTTCACACAGCTTATCTAGATCTCGCCAAGGCTTTCGACACAATCCCCCACTCTGGAATTATAGATAAGCTCACTAAACTAGGTATAAATCCCTATGTCACAAGATGGGTTGCCAACTGGCTCACGGACAGAACCCACACTGTGAAAGTAGTGGATTCCAAATCCGACATCAGACCAGTGACAAGTGGAGTACCACAGGGTTCAGTCCTGGGTCCTCTCCTGTTTGGTATCTACTTCTCTGAAGTGCAGGCCAACACAGAAGGTCTTTGGCTAAAAAAGTTTGCAGATGACTGCAAACTAGGAGCCATAATCGAAACTCCTAACGATGTGGACAAACTACAAAAGGGCCTCATTGAGACAGATACCTGATGTCAAAGCCATGGCCTGAAGCTCAATGCCAAAAAGTGTACTGTCATCCCCTTTGGTAGAAACTCTGTACCCATGAACTACCACATGGCTGGTTGTCTACTTAATGTCGAAAATGTGATGAGACCTTGGGACACAGGTGGACAGTAGTCTCTCCTTTGATAATCACATCGCCACAGTCGTCAGGAAATCCTTCTACGTGGCTCATCTCATCACAAAAGGATTCTCATCCAGAAAAAAAAAGAGGTCATTGTTCCCCTCTACTCATCACTCATTAGACCCATTATAGAGTACAACGCCCCTTTTGGTATGTACCTCACAAGACATCTACAACAACTGGAAAGACCACAGAAATACCTCACAAAGAGGATTACTGGCCTCAAACATATGCCCTATGCAAACCGTCTCAAAAAACTACAGCTTTACTCCATTGCATATCGCCTACTCAGGGGCGATCTCTGCCTAACATACAAAGCTATGTCAAACCCAGAGCTGTTGGACATGCTCCACTTAAAGAAATCCCAATCCCTCCAAGCTACACGCTCTAGGGACCTTAACCTTGTCACCACAATAAAGAGAACATGCTGGAGGGATAGATTCCTGTCCCAGAGACTTCCCATACTCTGGAACAGACTACCTATCTATGTCAAACAGAGCTCCTCATTAGCACTCTTCAAGAAAAATCTTGGTGATTGGATGGGAAATGGGAAATTCACCCCGGGGATCACTTCTGTGGCTCTGCTCGACAGGGGCACAGGAAAATAATCTTCTTGGGTGGCCAAAGCCAGCCTAGTACCTACCTATGAACCTATGAAACTAAACCAACTGTACTAGAAGCTGTGAATATAGCAACAAGAAAAAAATGGAATTGGGATCTTTAGAAAAAGGTAGCAGCAAATTACATAAGAAAAAATGGGAAGTGTGGAAACAAAATATACAGGGGAGGAATGAAGTTTAAAAGAAGGCAGGATTTGAATGAGCTACAATGTTTGACTAACAAGTGCTGGGTTAATTTGTAGGTGATGTATAATGTTTGCAACTAAATTTATGTCAATATGGTTGTGATGTATAATGTTCACAACTAAAATTATGTCAATATGGTTTGTTTCATTTATATAAATGTATGATTGTCTATGTCATAAATGCTAATTTAATAAAGATGTTTCTGGTTTAAGGAAAAAAAAATCTTCATAAAACTATCACACACCCAACCATTATATCAATCTGTATTACCCCTACTTCCATTACTTCAACACGCTACCACCCCAGCCCACCCACCTTCCAATAAAATCAGACCAAACCTCTTCCTCAGCTCATCACGGTCAGGATCACTGCTTTATATGATTACTAATGCCCAGAATTTTTCACTCTGTCTAAAAGCACCAAGGACCTCATTCAGACTATCCATAATGTTTATACTCCTTTTTAAGAGTAACATTGAACCCAACCCAGGCCCAACAGCTCCCTTTATCAACATAAGAACTACTCCCTTCCTACATTGGC
Source organism: Protopterus annectens (assembly GCF_019279795.1). Taxonomy (NCBI): domain Eukaryota; kingdom Metazoa; phylum Chordata; order Ceratodontiformes; family Protopteridae; genus Protopterus; species Protopterus annectens. Next base: position 666,580,472 of record NC_056729.1, read on the forward strand.
CTGTGCCCTCCTCAATGCACTAAGCATCAGAAATAACCTACACTACACACAGGTGCTTTTATGTCCCAGCAAAACCCAGACATTCTAGCAGTCACAGAATCCAGAGTCAAAAGAGCTCCCCCAAATTCCAAAACTTTCTAACCTCCTAAAAGTATGTCAATGCTGTCAGACCAGGTAAATGATCAGATGGGGGATGTTTAATTTTGTACAGATGTAACCTAAACCCAAACATCACTGCACAAGGAAACTCCTCCTCAGACTCCAGTTCTAACTGGATTCTTCTAAAATTTCCAACTCACAAAGGCAAACCACTGCTGGTCACTAAAGTCTACCACCCCCTGCTTCCCTAAATAAATTAAAATCACTCATCGCTAGCATCCTTAACAACTGTCCCAAAATAATCATCATTCTAGGTGACATCAACCTTATTTTCCTCCTTTCATCAGACATGGGTACTTTCCTGGCAGACCTAAGTCTCCAACTCATAAAAAACACCATCACCTAAACCTCAGACTCTCCAAACACGCAACACAATCTGATTATTACAAACATACTGAACTCCATCTTCAACATAAACATTCTGCCACCATCACTAATCAACTGCTGCCCAATCATCTTTGCAATGGTCAACCATCCTATGAAGCTACCACCAATATTAAAAGTCTTCAGAACTCAGAGTACCACAAATACAGACAAACCCACAACCAAAACTATACACTCTACTTACATGACCTTAATACAGCACCTGTAAGCCTAATCTACTTTCGACTCCAGCTTCAAGACAAATTTTTCCCTTCTATCCACAGGCTTTATAAACCCACCAAAGCTGAATGGCTATCCACTGAACTCAAACATCTTTTAACTCTAAGAGATAAAGCACAGCAAAAATGGAAACAGACCTTCACAAAAGACAACCACACCTCCTTCATAGGTCTTAAATAACCCTGCCAAGAAGTCAAATCAGAAGGCATAAAAGAAACCTCCAAACAAAGACAAGATTACCTCTTACATTCCCCCAAACACTTTTGGAAAGAGGTTAACATACTTTCAGGAAGAAAACTTCCTCATGATACCCATCTACAAACACACTCCAATGTAGTACTTTCTCCAGAGGAGTTAGGAATTAAAGAATTTATCAATTTCCCATCAATAAACTCCACAACTCCCACAGATCATGCATTGCCCACCCCAACAACAATCATCCCACTCTTTCGCTTCAAATGGAAATGTCCCAAAGACGTTTCTAGTCTACATTTCCAATAACATACCTCTGGGATCTGAAAACATATATCGCTGCGGACAGCATTAATGTCTTCCTCTCACCCACATATACTATAAACTATGTCTCACTCAAAACATCATGCCACAGATTTGGAAAAATGCTTTAATTAAACTCCTCCTAAAAGATAACCAACACAAAAGATACCTCTCACTTCCATTCAATATCCATCCTCCCAAATTAGTGGCAAACTTCTTGAAAAAAGATGGTCTATACCCAACTCTCTCTATATATCCAGCAGTACCACCTACTCTCCCCAAACATGGATTCTGGCCTGGACGAAGTACTATGGCAGTACTTTGCTCCCTAACAGATGACATCCTCCTAAACTCTGATAGTGTCCCCCTTACAGGTGACCCATTTATAGACCTGACAAAGGCATTTATCTTCAATTACCACTAGCTTCTTCAAAAGAAACTAGTTGAAACTGGTATCAGTCCTAATGTTGCTTCGTGGTTAAAAACTCTTCACTGACTGACACTTCAGAGTTAAAGTAGGATCTTCCCAATCAGAATCTGCACTTATTGCCAAAAGTGTACCACAAGGATCCATTCTTGTCACCTCCCCTTTTCTTATTTGTTAAACTTCCTTGTGACCTCTGCCATCCATCACTTACCCTCTATGCTGATAACCTGGTCATATACCAATCAGGTTACTCTTACAACAACATTTAATACCAACTTCACTAAGACTAACATGAGATCCAACAAAGGCACAAACTATAAAACAAACTACTTAACCACCCACAACCAAAAACTGTGTTTTTTGGAATGCCACGCCAAGTATCAGATTCTTTAACTTTCTTTGACATACACAACCATTCCATAGATGCAACTTCACCTTCAAATACCTATGACTATGCCTTTGATTAGTCATTAAACATCATTTCCACATAGACAAAATGAGAGCCAAAATAAACTCCCTCCTCTTCAAGGCCAAAAAGATCTCCCCTTTTCTATCACAATCAGCCAGAGCAGACATTGGCAAAGGAGTTATTTTTTCTCAAGATGAATATGGGCTCCCAATTTTTGCTTCTGCCTTCAAGAAAAACACTGCATACTCCAGAGTATCTCTAACAGCATTTGCTAATTCATTACAAACTGGCTCTCTGTCAGCATCACTGTATCACCATAGAGAAAGCCAAATGGCTACTCGTAAAATAAAGATCTAGTTTACTTTTAGGATCCCAGCTCTATAAACTACTCCTAATTCCACACATTTAATCCCCTTACAGCTAGACTTCCAGAAAAGACCTTAACATACAACCTAAGAAACTACTCGCAAGCTACGACGACTTTCATTACCCCTATAAACCAAACTCTACAGCACTGCACATGCTTTCTCCTCTCAGGCACCAACTCTTTAGCAAACTCTCGCCATGAACGTTAAGGGAAATCAACACTTACTCCCAATTTAGAATGCAACTCAAACAGCATTTCTTCATCCAAGCCAAATGCTCCTGTTTCAACATAGGATATATCACATAACCCATCTTCTTTCAGAGTCTCTTCTTCTCTCTCAAGATTCACTGAAGATTGACCAACTTTAGAACCTAAAGTACACATTGTACACTATAACTAATGTAGGTATTGTACATTATACTCTGCTTGACTGTACATTACATTCTGGTAAACAAGCATGGTGCATATACACAGTTGTTTTCTATGCAATTACTCTGAACTACTCCATTATTTACATTTCTGCATTTTGTGTTTCTAAATTGTTTTGCATTTCACATGAGCTGAGAAGATTGGTCAATAGTGATCAGTGCACTACCCTAGTAAACAAATAGAAAATAAATAAACGGTTTTATGTGAGCTTGCTCAGATCACTCCATGAAAAAGGAGTTATGTACCTACCATAATGTTCCATGTTAGTTGTCTTCTTCTCGCCTTCTTTCTTGCTGGTTGGATTCGGAGCCGATCCTCTGCTCCGACTCGGCCATCTTCAAAAGTTCGAGAGCTGTTTACTGGCTCGAGGCCACCCCATATCCCATGATGCCTGGCGCCAGATACCCAGATCTCATTTGGTAATTCTAACTGCAGACATAATAAGGAGAGAATCCTATCCTAGAATGTATAAATCCTACCAGTGAGGCTACTAGGCAGAAAGGAATAGCCAGAGACGACTCTGGCCAGTAAAAACCATAAGGAACTCTTCTCAGTCTACTAGGATAGAGGTATGGAGGGTGGGACGCAAGAAAGAAGGCGAGAAGAAGACAACTAACATGGAAAGTTATGGTAGGTACATAACTTCTTTATGTTACGTTGTCTATCTCGCCTTTATTCTTGCTGGTTGGGACAGCGTCCCTAGCACCTAAAATCCTGGGTGGCTCATCGGAACAAACTCTTCAGAACAGTGGAACCAAAATCAGCTCTGCTCCTGGAAACCACAACGAACTTATAATGTGAAATGAAAGTATGTGGGTTGGCCCACGTAGCCGCAGCACAAATAGATTCCATGGGCAACCTAGCCTGAAAGGCCACAGAAGTGGCTAAAGCTCTGGTGGAGTGACCTTTTGGTTTAACAGGCAATTCTTTATTCCTCAGTTGATAGAAAAATGTGATGATAGTAGTCAACCACCTGGATAAGGTTACTTTTGAGACTGGAAGACCTTGTTTACCCTCAGCATAAGGAAGAAAAAGTTGGTCCGATTTTCTGATGTCCTTAGTTCTATGCAAATAAAAGTGTAGTTGCCTGTGAACATTTAACTGATGTAATTTATATTCCGCCCTGTTGGAGTGGTTGGGAAAAAACAGGAAAGTCTATGGACTGATTCAGGTTATTCTCTGAAGATACTTTAGGAAGGAAGGAAGGAAGAATTAGCCCTGAGAGAAACCCTGTCATTGTGGAACACTAGGTACGGAGGACGGATACAAAGAGCCTGAAGTTCCAAAACTCTTCTGGCTGAAGTAATAGCTGCCAGAAAGAGGGTTTTCCAAGATAAAAACTTCAAGGAACAAGATGCTGCAGGTTCGAAGGGGGGCAAAATTAGAGAAGCTAAAATCAAATTTAGATCCCACGGAGGTGGAGGATCTCTCACTGGGGGCCTGAGCAGAGTGGTCCCTTTGAGAAAGGCTTTACATAGCTTATGAGACATGATATTATTTTCCGAAAGGCCAATGTGAAAATTTGAAATTGCAGCTAACTGAACTCTAACTGTAGCGGAAGCGGACCCAGCATGAAAGAGTTCCGTAAGAAATTCCAAAATGTGGTGTACAGGGTCTGAAAAGGGATCTATACTCTTAGCCTTTGCCCAGGAAGAAAAACGTTTCCACTTACTAGCATAAGTTTTTCTAGTCATAGACTTGTGTGATGATAAAATAATTTCGCGCACAGAGGGGGAGATATCAGGAAGCCTGGCTAAAGTTCGAAGTGGAGCAACCAAGCAGTGAGCTGGAGAGATTGCAGGGATTGATGCAGCCCGTCCGATTGATGGATCAGAAGGTCTGCAACTAGGTCCAGAGTCCAAGGCTGCTCGAGAAGATGATGATGCAGGAACGGGAACTATATTTGTCGAGGCCAGTAAGGAGCAATGAGGATCATTTTGCAACCCAATACGGTAGCTTTCTGTATTAGCTTCGGGATTAGGGGAAACAGAGGGAATGCATAAAGAAGTCCTTGAGGTCAATCGTGGACTAGAGCGTCTCTGGGGGAATGTCCGGGAAGTGGAAGAAGAGAGTAGAAATTGCTGCACTTGCTGTTGAAGGGAGTGGCAAAAAGGTCACAACAAGGTTGGCCCCATTTGCAGAAGATTTGGTCCGCAACTATCTGATTCAGAGACCACTCGTGAGGCACGAGAATTGCTCTGCTCAGCCTGTCTGCTATGGTGTTGGACCTCCCAGGGATGTGCGTTGCAATCAGAAACTGCTGGGAAGAGATCACCCACTGCCAGAGTCTGAGTGCTTCTTGACATAGGGGGTAGGACCTGGTTCCGCCCTGCTTGTTGATGTACCACACTACTGACATATTGTCTGTACTGTCAGTTTGAACTGCAATGGTCCCGGTAGGAAGACAGTCCTGAAGAGCTTGCAACGCTAAAAGCACGGCCCTCATCTCCAAGACGTTTATATGCAGATGGTACTCGTGAGGTTGCCAGGTGCCTTGGACTGTTCTGCCCTGATAATGCCACCCCCCCACCCGATCAGGGAGGCGTCCGTGGTCACCGTAGCAACTGGAGGGGGGGTACAAATGGTCTGCCCCGGGGCACTGATGTGGAGACCATCCACCATGCAAGGTGCCTTTTGTATGTTTCTGTGATCATAATCATGTGAGACATAGGAAGCTGCTGGAAGGACCATTGGGTGAAAAGAAGCCACTGGAGAATCCTCATGTGCAAATGAGCTAGAGGAACGAGTATGATTGCTGCTGCCATAAGACCCAGAGTTTGGAGGACGAACCTGGCTTGAATTCTTTTGCATGCTAATAAAACCTGCACATATCGGCAAATCGCTAATACCCTGTCTGGTGGAAGGCTCGCTGACATGTCTTTTGTATTTCAATTTGCGCCTATAAAGGTGATAAACTGACAGGGCGACAATGTAGATTTTTCGAAATTTATTGTAATACCTAGCCTGGAGCAAGTCTCAATAGTGTAGTCTCTGGCTCGCAGAAGGTGATGCCCGGTGGTAGCGTTGAGGAGCCAGTCGTCTAGATATGGAAACACCTGGAATCCTTGCCATCTCAGGTGAGCGGTAACTACTGCCATACATTTGGTGAACACCCTGGGGGCTGTGGTGAGACCAAAGGGCAGAGCTCTGAACTGATAATGGCTGGCTCCTAGCTGGAAGCGAAGGAATCTTCTGGAGTGTCTGTCCATTTTGATGTGGTAGTACGCATCCTGGAAATCTATACAGCACATCCAATTGTCCTGACCCAAAAAAGGTAAAATGGACTGTAGCGTGACCATCCAAAACTTCATTCTTTGTACAAACCTGTTCAGTCTGCTGAGATCCAGAATGGGTCTCCAGTCCCCTGTCTTTTTTGGTACCAAAAAGAACCTTGAGTAAATTCAGGATCCTTGCTGGTCTAGTGGGACTTGCTGGATGACCCGTTTTCTTAGCAGTTTTGAAACTTCCCTTAGATTGGGTGGAACATCTCGAAGGGATTTGTTTAACAATAAGGGAGTGCGAACAAAGGGAATTCTGTAGCCTCCGGATATAACAGACTGTACCCATCTGTCTTGTGTTATGTCTTGCCAGGCTCTTGGCTACAGCAATAATCTTCCCCCGACTGCCTCCAGAGGTGGGCAGCCGGGCAACCCTTCAGGGATGCTGGAAGGGCTTCTCAGAGAAGGATTCTCTGCTGCCCTGGTTTTGCGTACCCCCTCTGCCACGACGGCGGCGTCTATTATTGTTCCCTCCTCTGCCCCTGGATGGGAACTCACCACGTGTGTCCGGCAAGGATCCCTGGGATTTCCGGAATCACATCTTTCCACTCCTGACCCCTGGGATATGGTCTGGAAGGAGTAGAAAAACAGACTCCCACAGCAGAAAGAGTCTTGCCTTCCTGCTCACACCTGGGTAAGGGTGTCCTTCACCTGTGATCCAAAAAGAGAGGATCCATCAAAGTTGGTGAAAGACGCTCTGAAAGGTTCCGCAAAGTTACATAGCTGCATCCAAGCGTGCCTCCTTAGGGCAATGCCTGTGCCCGCGGCTCTACTCACACCATCGGCTGCATAAGAAATGAGCCTCATGGAGGAGTTCACCACTGAATTAAGAGTCGCCAGCTGGGAGGCTACCTTAGCCAGGGCCCTCTCAGCTGATGGATCTTGGACGGCATCTCCAAGCTCTTTAAAGAGATCCCTTTGAAGACGGGTAAAGAAGCACAAATAATTCAGAGACCTCATGGAAAAGGTCGCTGAAGAGAACATCCGCTTCCCATATCTGTCCATCGTCCTGGACTCCTTCTTAGGGGGATGGACAGATGAAGTTTCAGCCAACTCCTTTGTGGCCGCCGCTACCACCATGGCATTAACAGGAACACCTTTAGTCAAAAACTGTTTATCCTGTGGTGCAGTTATGAATTTAGCGGGTCTTCTGGGGGTCGGTTCCACTGTGTCTGGAGCTGACCACGCCTTCCGAGCCACCACAGGCATCAGTGGGTCGAAAGGCGGAGACACCCAGGAGGTGGAAGGTCGGGATCCAAACGCATCCAGGAATACAGACTCATCCTCGGAAGGGCTTAGGGTAGTCCAGTTCTCCCTCTGCCTAAGCATATCAAGGATATCTGAGAAGGAGACATCTTCAGAGGGGGATCTCTGGGACCCTTCCGAATCCTCTAAGTCGGTATCTGATGTGACAGACTCAGGGGAGTCAACATGATTCGTCTTGCATTTCCTCTTACGAGGTGGCTCCTCTGAATGATCAGAGGAGGCCTCGGAAGAGGAAGATAGACCCAAGGGGGTGCCCTGGAGCATTGGTTCCCCACGCTTGGGGTCTGGGGGCACAGGCAGACGCAGGCACCATAGTGGGAGGAGCTGATGGGGATGATCGTGGGGCTGACTTAGGGGCCAGCACACTCCTCATAACCTCAAAGGCGTCTCTGCTCAGATGCCGAGAAAGCTCCGGTTACGAAGAGATCGGAATCCCTCTCCGCAGCAAGGGAGACGGCTCCGAATCCGATGTAGGAGCCGAGCTCACCTGTGCCGAAGCTCCGAGGGGGAGAACAGGGTCGGACAAGGGTCCAATGCCACTTGCCCCCTCGGAGCAGATGAGGGAGTCTCGGCGCCCAGATCCCTCAAAGGACGGTACCAAGGAAGTGATCGGAGCCGACGACTGAACCGAAGAAGGTATCAGGGCCACCAGTTCCACGACTCGAACCCCAACGAACTCCGGCTCCAAGCTCAAGGGAGGAGTCGGAGGAGGAATAACTGCAGACATGGACGGAACTGACACCTGATGAGGTTGTCTGGACATTTTAGCTAGGGCCTGCGATTTCAAAATCCTACTGACCACCTTTCCACGTCGTGATCTGAAAGCCTTGAGGACCGAGAAGAGTGGGAGGACCAATGACTGTGCTCCGACTGGAGCAGAGGAGACCTCGGAGCCGAGCGTATCGACTCGAGGGAGGGAGACCTAGATCTCTTTCGACTCCCCGATGGCTCCGAAGTGCGTGTCTAAACAGACTGGGAGGAAGGCACATCGGTTCCCGCCAGAACCAAGGTATAAGGACTAGCTTCACCCAACGACGGCTCTGAACTGGGAGCCGAAGATTTAGGTGGCTTAGAGGACTTCACGGGCTGAGCCCTAGCTGGTGAATCCTGGGGCTTAAGTAAACCCCGTAGAATTAACTTATTTTTACGCTCCTGCAGGACTCTTGGGCTGAAAGCACGGCAAACCGAACAGGAGTCCTGCAGGTGCACAGCGCCCAGACAATAGACACAAGAAGTGTGACCATCTGTCAGAGACATCTTCTGACAGCATGAGTCACACTTCTTTAATCCGGACACCTTGGTATCCTTGGACATCCCCTGAAAGGAAGGAACACCAGGACCAATACACAAAAATAGGAGACAACTATCTATCACACACACTAAAGTTACCACACCCAAAAAACAGCAATGAAATACAAACAATATTCTGTCTAAACTAAGTAAATACTAATTTTTTTTTTTTTTTTAGAAAAGAGAAAAAGGTTAGCCTCTAATTTAAACAACTACTTATGTGAGAGGGGGGAAGGGAAAACTCTCTAACTAAAACGAGTTTTCTGAAGGGAAGGGGAGGGATTAAAAAGAAATTATAGGTACAAAAAAGAAAGACTAAGAAAGGTTGCAACTACAACAAACAATCTACACTAAAAAACCCTAATAATTTTTATCAAAAATACAGATAAACAATGAAAGTATACAACCTGAGCCAGTAAGACAACCTCGCAGCAGAAGCGGCAAACGAGATCTGGGTATCTAGCGCCAGGCATCATAGGATATGGGGTGGCCTCGAGCCAGTAAACAGCTCTCGAGCTTTTGAAGATGGCCGAGTCGGAGCAGAGGATCCCAACCAGTAAGAATGAAGGCAAGATAAACAACTTAACATTGGAGTGTTCTTAAACATGATAGCTGGTGGTTCCATTCCATCTCACTGCTAGTGCAATTTGGGTGAAAACATACATAAAATTCAAACCAACCACACAATCCAAAAGGTTTATTAAACTAAAACAGGCTTTTTGCCAATGTTTGTGGTACTCCCTTGTCCAGCAAATACAATTCATTTTTAACCCTACCAACTTTACTTGCTGCTAAATGAGGTATAGAATACAATACAGATTACATCTGTTACTGCTGATTTACTTATTTTATATTTATTTATTTTTTGCAAATGCCTTTACCTGTCGCAGATTGGGACGATGACAAGAGTTATATTATTCTACAACTGACTTTTGTGTAGGAGGGCACAGGCAGAGTAGGATGGGCATTGTCTGTCACTGGGTGGCAAGAAGAATATACAGCTCCGACAGAGACTGGAACTCAGGGAAAAAAATACCAAATTGGAAAGAGTGGGTAGGTCAAAGTGCAAAACACGCACTTGGGTTCACTCCTTTGTCTACCCTGTTACATGAGATGTGTCGGCAATGTGGAAAAGGGAGTTAGAAAAAAAATATAATAGCTGTTATGCATGAAGCAAACTACCATAGGCGTAGAAAGGAAAGGATGGCTAATGGTTCCACAACCATTGGACAACCCCCAAATTAGTCTTGGTTCTGGAAGTAGGTTAGACTACCTTGTTGAGGAACAGCTCTACCCCCCCCCCCCCCCAGCTTGGAAAGAGCAGAGGATAACCTAAAGAAATACAAATAAATGTTAATTAGGGAATTAAAACAACAGGTGTCAAATTCATGAGTTCCTTGTAAAGCCTTTGACTGAGAAACCCGTAAAAATTATCCACTTCTGAAATTAAACAATTTTTTTTTTTTTTGCTTAAATCACAAAAACATGAACATTTTAACACATTTCTAATGCTCCTCTTGTCCGATACAAATTTTCCTAATACCCAAAAATCAAGTATTCCCTCAGGTAACTGCATATATGTTTCATTACCTGCATTATATGTTTCATTACCTCTTTGAACATTTGCTTATTCAAATCAAAGTTGAATCATTGTCCATATCTTTTAAAAGTATTTTGTACAAAAGTTTCTCTGACATACACGATATTTCCGGCCAGTTCATGCAATATAAAACACAAAATAACATTTTTGGGGTACCTTAAATGGATGCACCTTAGCTGGAGAGTGAGGTCAGAAAATGAAAACTGCCAGTTACAAGGCTGTAGCTACCTGTGCATCTTACAATTTTTCATTTGGTAAACTTATTTGGATAACCATTTATTTATTCAGTCTGCTTCCTCAGTATCATTCAGTTAACATCTGAATCAGCTGTCAAAAGGGCAAGCCTTGCAAGTACAGTGGTAACGTTTTATTAAGTTTGTTAACTGAGGCAGTAGGGTGATGCAAATTCTCATTTCAGCCACAATCCTGGAATGAGACACAAGATACAGTATGAAGAACGTAATATGAAATATGGATGACCATTCAAAAAAGATGATTACACAACAGAAGTTTAGCACACACTGCAGAATGTTTATTTTGAATGATTTTAAGAACAAGTTAGACTGTATGTGTGAATTAGGAAATGTATGCAACAGTTACAGTGAGCAAAAATACATAATACACGTCAGCAGTAATATTTACAGCCATCTTAAACTTTAGATTAGTGGCTGCATTATAGCAATACTTTACAACAATGAAATAGCTTTAGGTAGAATGAGAAGGGTTGGCACTGTCAACTTAGCTAGGTTATACTTGACTGTTTAAAGCCAGAACAAAAAGCTTTATGTCAAGCTGTTCTAGTAGTTGGGTCTAAATTCCTGAACTGAAGGTTAGTTCCTTATGTTGCATGGGGAGGGTATCCCACAATTTAGGGCTAACAAATGAGAAACAGTGTCTGCAGTTTTTAAGTCGTACGTTCATAGGCAAGTACTAGGCCAGATGCCCTATACATAATTACAGGGATCTATTATGCTCTACTATAAAAAAAAATCTATATGGTCTTTGTATGCCCTTCTAGTTTAACTTCTCTAAATTAACATTTTTTTAAAGCCCAAGTAGATACCTAGGCTTACTTTTCTCTCTGCAGCAGGCTAAAACAGCACCTGTTCTGTTCTTTCAAAGGTAACCCTTTAAAGTACTCTGGCCTGGATTGCATGTAAACTGTCTGTGTCAAGGCTGCCAGCTTGCTGCTTTGTGCCCCATTAACTCAGTAAGCTAGAAAATGCAGGACATTAATCCAGCACAAAATAGTAAGACTGTTTAAATATTCAATATGTATTGCTTTATACTGATGAAAGCTGTGCTACTTAAAAAGATGGGGTCTCTCAAAGAAATATATTTCTCTTGCTGTACAAATTCTCCTCCTATGTCTTCCTACCATACATAACACACTTAAGTAAGAGCACCTGTCCATTTAACTCAGAGTGAAAAACATCCCTACCCCACCAAAAAAAAAAAAAGAAAAAGAAAAAGAAAAAAAATCAAATTCTCTACAACCCCTATGCCTGGTGCTCATCTCTTGCATCTCTTACATAATAGACTTTGAAATCATGTCGACTCAGGAATAAATTTAAGTTTCAGGAAAACATTCTGCTGCTAGATCACAGCTCAATCAAGTATACAGTTACTATTCATGTTACCTCATTTCAGCTCACAAAGATGCATCAGTTACTACTGATGCCTCGCAAGTCCAGGGTTCAGATATGACTTCTAGTTATGTCCAAGTGAGGCATATTTGCTTTCTCATCTATGCTTTCACTATGCACATTTGTTTCTTCTCACCTTCGTAAAATTGGCTGCTCGTCTTACAGACCAGGCTGTGGATGAAAATAGTCTGCAACAATCAGCCCACCTAACTGACCAATACAAAACAAACATAAGGAAAACATATAATTGTGTGTGTGTGTGTGTGTGTGTGTGTGTGTGTGTGTGTGTGTGTGTGTGTGTGTGTGTGTGTGTAACCTATAATCCTACCCCTGACATTTGCTCTTTTTGCTGTTTAAAGAGCATATTATTCCAACACCTTGAAAAAAAAGTCATCCCCCTTTCTAAAAAAGAGTGACTGCAACATACTTTTTAATGAATGAATGAATGGAATGAATAAATAAATAAATCCTACATGCTCTAAAAACACATCTCCTATGCCAGTTTCTTCTCCTCCTTTGCTTCCTTTCCTTAAGCAATACTTCTTACTTCATGTGCTGACTTCTTAACAGTTTCTTCCTGACCTTGCTCACAATTTTTAACATGCCTTAACACATTTCTTAAAACACTCCAAGTTCCACAGGAAGCAAGAAGGACCACAGAAAACCAAAAATATATATAATTAAAAGCTGTTTATTCCAATACTGAGCGCTTTAGTCTGAACTATGGGCAGGCTTCTTCAGAGTATACAAACACAAACCCACACAGATTTTTATAATCCAATAATTAATCATGTAACTCCACACACCCACAAAATTAAGTATAATAAAAACAATTACATCTGAAAACAATAAAATTACACAGAAAATGAAGACTATAAATGTATAAACATATTTCACAAAAAACATATATTCAAACCTGGTAAGACTTTAACTTTAAAACACTACCTATGGACACATGTTCGTTAAGTCCATGGAGGAGTTAGCATTTAACCTGAGTTGCCAAAGCAATTCACGCTGCTCCAATAAATCCTCCCAAGGACCTCCCCAAGAATTTTTCAAAACACAGTCCAACCCAAAAAATAGAAAATGGTGAGCTGGGTGATCACTGATGTGCTTAACCAGGGAATTAGTATCCTTGTTCTTACTAATTTCAAGGGAGTGCTCATATATCCGCTCCCTTAACCTTCTCAGACTTTTTCCCACATAAAAACTGGTGCAATTTTGGCAACAAGCCAAATAAATCACTCCTATGGTATTACAATTACAAGCAAAAGCAGCTTTAAAAAAAAAAAGTACCATTTACACGAAAATGGTCCGCTGCCAGGATGTGGCTACACTGAGCACAAGAACCACAACTCCTGGTACCTATTTTTTTGTTAGAGTGCATAACAGTTCTACCTTTTTTGTAAACAAAAACTGGTCCGTCCCCCACTTTATCAACAACACCTTTAAACAAAGAAAAAAATGACCTTAGGAAATTGAACTTTAAATTGATTTTTGACGGTGCTAAAAGGTATGATCCGTTTGAAATTGTACATAGCTGTAGTAGTTTTAACCCGGTGCTCTTTGCTCCTTCACTATTCTTTGAAAAACTAGTGGAATTTGATACAAGAACTTTGACCTCTGGGACACAAAAGCAATGGGAATATAATCTTAAAAAAACAGAACACAACCTGCTGGTTAAGCTGGCAAAAGATCAAAGGGTGAGAACTATGAAGACAGATAAGGGTGGGAGGGGTTGTAATTATGAATTGGGAAGCTTATGCGAGTCGTATGCATTGTTATGTTTTGAATAGCAAATTTTAAGAGGAGACATCTTTGAATTTTATAAATCTGTCCTATAATAATTTTCTTGGGTGGCGAAAGCTAGGGAAACATTTTGGCTAGGCTTATATATAGCCTAGTACCTACCTATGAACCTATAAAAGGATTAATTACCTTATTAAAGGACCTTTTTGATCAGGGACAGATTAAAAATGTGATTTATAACTTTTTTCAAGTAAAATTCCCTATGGTACCATCTATCTTCGGTATTCCGAAGATGCATAACAGCATTATTGACCACCCCTCCATGAGGTCCACTGTTAATGCCAGCTGTTCAAAAACCCACCCACTGGCCAAATATATTGACATTAAATTAAAATATGCGGTTAACAGTTTTTCCTACTTATGTAGACTTCTGGGATATTTTGCTAAAGATTAGGGAGCTTGTTTATACAGATGAATTGGTGTTTTTGACAAATGTTATGGTAGAACTGTTCAATGGCATCCCCAACGATTTGATATTGGCTTGGTTTAATGACTTTTTGTATCATTGCCTCTCCCTGGGGGGGGTAAGGAGCATATATGGCTCTGACAGAGAGTGGAACTCGGGGAAAAAACACCAAACTGGAAAGAGTGGAAGTGCAAAACACGCAATTGGGTTCACTTCTTTGTCTACCCTGTTACATGAGATGTGTCGGCAATGTGGATAAAGGAGTTAGAAGGAAAAAAAACAAAAAATAATAGCTGTTCTGCAGGAAGTAAGCTACCATATGCGTATAAAGGATGGCTGATGGTTCTACAGCCTGGGACAACCTCAAAATTATGCAGACAAACTCGAGAAAATATTAAGAACTTCTCTAAACACCAAAAACCAACTCCACTTAAACTCCGATGCCAAATGCCACCCCCCAGCTTGGGAAGAGCAGAGGGTAACCTAAAGAAATACAAATAAATGTTAACTAGGGAATTAAAAAACAATAGGTGTCAAATTCATGAGGTCCTTGTAAAGGTTCTGACTGAAGAAAACTAGCAAAAAATTATGCAGTTCTGAAATTAAACTATTTTTCTTTGTTTAATCACAAAAACATGAACATTTTAACACCTTGCTAATGCTCCTTTTGTCTGATACAAACTCTCCTAATACACAACAATCTCAAGTATTCCCTCAGGTAGCTGCATATATGTTTCATTACCTCTAACATTTGCTTATTCAAATCTAAGTTGAATCACTCTCCATATCTTTTAAAAGTATTTTGTACAAAAGTTTCTCTGACATACACTTGATATTTTGGCCAGTTCATGCAATATAAAACATAAAATAACATTCTTGAGGTACTTTAAATGGATGCACCTTAGCTGGAGAGTGAGGTCAGAAAAAGAAAACTGCCAGTTACAAGGCTGTAGCTACCAAATTTATGTGCTTCTTACAATTTTTCATTTGGTAAACTTATTTGAACATCCAAATCAGACACACAGGAACCGCAAGTACAGCAGGTGCAAAGGCCAACAAACCTAATACAAAGACAAAAATGGCCAGCACCACATAGTGAAAAGCAATAATAATTTATTGTGGCAGCGCCAAATAAAAGTGTATAAAACACTACAGACAAAATATCAGACTGGTTTCGGCATTAGCATGCCTTCATCTGTAATCCTAACTCACAATAGTCAGAAACTAGAAGTTATGTACTTACCATAACGTTCCATGTTTGTAGTCCATCTCGCCTTTTTTCTTGCTGGTTGGGTTCGGAGCCATTTCTCGGCTCCGACTCGGCCGAATACTAAAGCTCGTGAGCTTTCAGTGGCTCGAGGCTAATCCCTATCCCATAATGCCCCAGGCTACATCCCCAGATCTTGCTTGCAAGCAAGAAGCATCTTATCTTCTACATGTATATAAACAAATATACATAAAAATATATATACATATTTACAAATCACTATAATTCAGTCAAGGAAGAGGCTGAAAGTCATCATATCTCTGCAGGCAGATAATTTTGTCCACCAGTTCCTCGAGGAATGGGAGGGGAAGGAGGGTGGGATGCAGGAATACAAGCGAGATGGACTACAAACATGGAACGTTATGGTAGGTACATAACTTCTAGATGTTATTTATTTATTTATTTTATTTATTTCGCATTTGTTAACCGGGTTGGTCCAGCTGGGTAAGAATTTACCCATTTTCAGTGGAGACCAGAGGAGAAAATCCCCAAACATACATACAAATACATACGAATAGAGAAGTCCTATCTTGCCGTAATTCTTGCTGGTTGGGACAGCGTCCCTAGCACCTAAACCCTAGGTTGGCTCAGGAAAAGAGACTTTTCAGTACCGTGGATCCAAAGGAAGCCCTGTTCCAGGAGGCCAAGTCCACTTTGTAATAAGTGATAAAGGTGTGAGGTTTCACCCATGTAGCAGCTGCACAAATCAAATCTAGAGTAAACTATGCTTGAAAGGCAAATGACGTTGAGACTGACCTAGTGGACTGACCTTTTATCTTCCCTGGCAATTGCATGTCATTCTTTTGGTATGAAAGGATGATACAATCCATAAGCCATTTAGACAAGGTCACCTTTGAGACTGGTAATCCTGTCTTCTTATCAAAAAAGGAGACAAAAAGTTGATCTGATTTTCTAATGTCTTTTGCTCTATGCAAGTAGGAATGCAACTGTCTGTGCACATCAAGCTGGTGTAGTTTATATTCTCATCTCTAGGATGTTTATATGCAGATGACTCTCGTGGTCCTGCCATAAACCTTGAACTGCCCTCCCCAGATAATGACCCCCCCCCACCCGATATGGGAAGCATTCATGGTTAACACTGCCTTTGGTTGGGGAAACACAAAGGGACAACCTAGATAAAGCTGATCTGTCTGAAGCCACCAAGTTAAATCTCTCCTGCAAGACTCCGTGATGTATATCAGATGTGAAAGTGGGAGATCTTGCATCGACCTACAATGGCTTTTATTCACACAGTGGAGTCTCATGTGTAATCGGGCTAAGGGCACCAGCAGAATGGCAGCAGCCATGGTTCCCAGGGTCTGTAACACTTGTCTGGCCTAAACTTTCTTTGTTGAAATCAAAATTTTTACCTGGTGATGCAGGGAGTGGATTCGACCTGGGGTGAGTCTTGCTGTCATGTCTCTTGAGTTTAACTCTATTCCTAAGAAGACAATATGTTGCAATGGTAACAAGGCAGATTTTTCTTGATTTATAGTGATGCCCAGCTTGTTGCAAAGAAGGGTTTCGTCCCTGGCCTGAGATAGTAGATGCCTGGTGGAGGCGGTGAGGAGCTAGTCGTCCAGATATGGAAACACTCGGAATCCCTGACATCTCAGGTGAGCCGTGACCACTGCCATACATTTGAACACTCTGGGGGCTGTAGTGAGGCCAAAGGGCAGGGCTCGAAATTGGTAGTGACTGGCTCCCAGCCGGAAGCGCAGATACCTTCTGGACCGCCTGTTCATTTTTATATTGTAGCAAGCGTCCTTGAGGTCGATAGAGCACATCCAGTTGTCTTTCCCTATGAAAGGGAATATCGACTGCAAGGTTACCATCCCGAACTTTGTTTTCTTTACAGATTTGTTTAATCTGCTGAGATCTAGGATGGATCTCCAGTCCCTGGTCTTTTTTTGGCACTAAAAAGAACCTTGAGTAAGTTCCAGATCCTTTTGGTCTGCGTGGACTACTTGGATGACTCTTTTGTCTAGCAATGCTTGAATCTCTAGAGTTGCCAAGTCCTTTTGTGTGGGTGGATCGTCTGGTAAGGAATTTTGTTTTGGAGGGGTGTAAGAAAAGGGAATGAGGAAACCTCTGGATATTATCTCTTATACCCATTTGTCTCAGGAAATTTGTTGCCAGGTGTTTGGGTACAATGACAAGCGACCTCCGACTGCCTCCAGAGAAGGACAGGCGGGTCTCCTTTCAGGAGGGCTGGTAGGGCCCATCAGAAAAGGTGCCTGATTCTGCGGACCCCCTCAGCCGCGAGGGCGGCATCTTCCATTATAACTTCCCCCTCTGCCCCTGGGGGAAGAATCGTCATGTGCGTCCGAGAAACCTTTTGGGATTTGCGGAACCACATTTTCCTGTCCTTTTGACCTTTGGGATAAGGTCTGGAAGGGGCAGAAAAACAGACTCCCATGGCAGATAAGGTTTCCCCATCCTTCTAGCACCTGGTCAGCGTCTCTTTTACCATGGGTCCAAACAAGGCTGAACCATCAAAGGGGGCGTTGGTAAATGAAGACTTGAAATGGTCAGCAAAGTTACAAAGGCACATCCCGGAATGTCTCTTGAGAGATTCCTGATGCAGCCGCTCTACTCGCTCCATCAGTTGCATAGGAAATTAGCCTCATGGAGGAGTTCGCGATAGAGGTAAGGGTGGCTAGCTGTGAGGATACCTTGTCTGTGGACCCTGCAGCTACTGCTCCTTGAAGGGTATCTCCTAGTTTTTTGATGAGATGCTTTTGAAGTCTAGTGAAATGGGATAAATAGTTCAGTGACCGCAAGTGAAGGTCGATGAAGAGAACATGTGCTTGCCATATCTATCCATAGTCCTAAAGTTTTTATTAGGAGGATGGATAGATGAAGAGGTTTCTGACAATTCCTTTTTCGTGGCCGCTGCCACCACCATGGCGTCTACGGGAACTCCTTTTGGTAAAGATTCCTTTTCTTTAGGGGCCATAATAAATTTGTTTGGCCTCCTCAGAACATGCTCCACAGTGTCCGGCAAAGTCCATGCTTTCCTAGAAATGACCTCTAACAACTTGTAAGGAGGAATCACCCCAGGAGGTGGAAGGGCAAATTCTGAAAGCCTCCAGGTATACTGAATTGACCTCCGAAGGGTTGATGGACTGCCAATCACCCCTCTGTTTCAGGATTTCCAGGATGTCAGCAAAGGAGACATCCTCAGAGGGGGATCTTGGGGACCCTTTGGATTCATCCAAGTCAGTATCTGAAGTGACCGACTCTAGGGAGTCAATGTGCTTCCTCTTGCAAAGCCTCTTCCTGGGAATATCCTCCGAGGGATACTAATGAGAAGTCCCGGAAGAGGGGGTACGGCCCACGGTGGTCACCTGGGGCTCCAGACCTCTACGCTTAGGAGGGGGTGGAGAAGAGATAAGACACGGGCACCTGCTGGGGAATAGGGAGTGGATCAGAGAGCAGTGCCCTCTGAGAGGACAGCATCCTCTCTGCTACCTCAAAAGCACTCCCACCCAGCTCCGGTGAAGACATCCACACCGAGGATGCTGGAGATCAGCTCTGAGGAGGAGGAGGAGGAGGAGGTGGTTCCAAGGCAGAGGTAGGAGCTGAAGCACCAAGAGAGAGAGTCGGATCAGAAAACATACCAAGCCGACTCTCACCCCCAGAGCTGACTGGAGAGGATCGTCTCTCAGATGTCTCCGCACCGGATGGAGCTGAAGTCGGAACCAAAGAAGCTGGCAAATGTCTTGGGGCCGACGGTTCCACTACAATCAAATCCATACCCTCCGGCTCCGAAGATTCTAGGGTAATCGGAGGAGGAATCAAAGAAAGTGGAGCAGAGTCAGGCAGCTCAGATGCCTTTGGGCCCAGAGGTGAAAGCAATTTCACCAGGGCATTTGTGCGAAGCAATCTCTTCACCACCCCCTCTACATCATCATCTGAAAGATTCCTAGAGGAGCAGGTAGACAAAAAGGGAGATCTCCTAGACTCCAATATGGGAGATCTCAAGACTGGTGATACCACCATCGGATCCAAAGCTGGGGTCCGAGGAGTAGAAACCTCAGTTGGCTCCTTTGACACTAATGGCGCTGAAGAGGTGGTGATATAGACTTGTTGGAGCCGCGAGCCCTCGGTTCTGAAATCTTTTTACATGGCTCTGAATCTGGAGCAGAAGCTGGCCTCTTTCTAGAAGACTTAGAGCCCTCATCCAAAGTTTGCTGAAAAGGAAGAAGACCTTTGGCATTAACTTAGTTTTACGCTCCTGCAGAACTCTACTACCAAAACCGTGACAAATAGTGCAAGGGTCTTGCAGATGTATGGCACCGAGACAGTAAACACAATTAGTGTGCGCATCTGTCAACGACATCTTTCCAGCACACTTTATACATTTCTTGAAACCAGAAGGCTTATGCTCCTTGGGTTCTTTAGAAGAGTCCTTCGAACTCTCCTTAGACATTATATAGGCAAATACAATAACAAACTTTTAAAACTTTTTTTTTTTTTATTTAATTTAAATAGAATCTTCTAAGTGAAATGGATTCTACCGATAGGGGACAGAACCTTCTAACTCAACGGGATCTTACCTGGGAGAGAAAACGGCCCTGAAACTTAAGGGGCCTCTTACTAAAACAGCGCTCTCTAAAGAGGGGTGGAAAGACTTAAAAGGGTTCCAACGCAGACAACACGAACAGCTAACAGGGGTATATAGGGAAAAAAATAGTACAACTAGAAAGGAAAAATACCAAATAATTGAAAAGTTATACTTATGAGCCAATGAGACAACTGAAGAAACGTCTCAAAGCTTGTGCGGCAAACAAGAGCTGGGGATGCAACCTGGTGCATCATGGGATAAGGATTAGCCTCAAGCCACTGAAAGCTCTCGAGCTTTGGTACTACGGTGAGACAGGACTACATAACATCAATATTTAAATACATACACCACTTCCAATTAATTACAATTGCTCATTAAGTCCAGGTTTAAATAAACTCCCAAGCCTAATGATCCAATTCTTTTCTCTATGATTTAAAATTGAGTGCTACCACATTTTAAATCAGTCTATTTCCCTGTACTTGATCAGTGACGGTAAATTTAAATTGAGCTGTAGTATAATGATCAGTATGTTTATACAATGAACTAGAAATTATTTTGCTTTGAATATCACTAAAGTGTTCTGAAATACGAATACGAAAAGGCCTTGAAGTTTGGCCAACATAAAAGGCTGAGCAAGAACAGCTGGCTAAATACACAAGCCAATCTATTCTGCAATTACAAAAAAATGTGATATCATAAACCTTAGCGGTGTTTGCACTGGTAAATTGTTTGGACTTCAAAACATGTTTACAAGAGGAACAGTGACCCAAGGACTACAGCCTATTAACTGATCTCCAAATAAAGTAGCCTGTTGTTGAATGGCCTCCATTCTATGTTTATAGTGGCTGAAATGTGACCCTAATGTGGGTCCACGATGAAAAAACACCTGGAGCCCAAAACTTCGGAGTCTATCATCAGACCTTAAGAACCCCCCCCCCCCACCAATACCGATTAACAATGTACCTCAATTCATTGGCGTTACGTCCAAAAGTGGTAACAAACCTAATAGCAACATCCTCAACCAATCCCCTGGACTTACATGTTAATAAATTGGATCTATGTTGTGTCGAGGCCCAATTACTGGCAGTCCTAACATGGTTATGTTCATAACCCCCTGTTGTAAAACCTACTTATGAGATCACATTGAAAATGTTGATATGAATTTTCAGAAGAACATATACACCTGATTCTAAAAAATTGTGATTTGGGAATGTTTTTAATTATGTGTCTAGGGTGAAAGCTGGAGGCATGGAGTAATGCATTATACTGGGGGTGTTTATGGAAAACCTTAGTGCTTAGTGTTTGATCAGGTTCCCTGCTGATGGTTACATCTAGAACATTAATCTCTAAAGAAAGAAAAGTCACTGTAAACTCAATCCCCCATTTGTTCTCATTTAAATATTGTATACATTCCTGCAAATATGTACTATCTGCCCTCCACACCATCTAGCAATCATCTAGATAGAGTCTCCAAATATCAATTTCATGCACGTATAAATTATTGCTAGTATCATAAATCAATTGTACCATCTATCTTCTGATAAAAGTACATGAAACAGGCTGCCAAGCAAGGAAGAACTCACTTTATTACAGGATAAAATGAAGCATTTCATCTACAAATGTCAGAGACTTCATCTGAATAACCAAAAAGTATCCCAACACTCCTTAAATACAGAAACACGCCCTTTTTTCCATCATGTGACCAATTAATTAATTAAAAATTATTGTTTTGAAATAAGATCACACCCACTTTAAAACTACACTCAAGTAGAACAAAAACACCACAAATTCCATTCATATCCCGTCATTACAAATTGTACCAGCACAACTAACAGCATTAAATAATGAGAAGTTATGTACCTACCATAACGTTTCATGTTAGTTGTCTTCTTCTCGCCTTCTTTCTTGCTGGATGGGTTCGGAGCCGATCCTCGGCTCCGACTCGGCTTATACCAAAGCTCGAGAGCTATTTTTACCGGCTCGAGGTAACCCTGTATCCCACAATGCTAGGTGCTAACTACCCAGATCTCGTTTGATAGCTAACACTATAGCAGTTCTGCCCCCAGAACAAAGGAGAGAATGGCATACCCATATAGATAGCCATCCCAAGAAAAGGATAACCACGGAGACCATACTGGGCAAAAAAGGATGGCTCCGCAGGATCCTATCAGTCTGTCCGGGCTAGGGGGTTGGAGGGCGGGACGCAAGAAAGAAGGCGAGAAGAAGACAACTAACATGGAATGTTATGGTAGGTACATAACTTCTCAATGTTAAGTTGTCAATCTCGCCTTCATTCTTGCTGGATGGGACTGCATCCCTAGCACCTCAACACTGGGTGGCTCGTTGGAACAGACTCTTGAGGACGGTGGAACCAAAGTTAGCTTGGCTTCTGGAGGTCATGTCCAATTTGTAATGAGAAATAAAGGTATGGGGAGAGGCCCATGTGGCTGCCGCACAAATTGAATCTAAAGGCAACCTGTCCTGAAAGGCTATAGACGTAGCTAAGGCTCTAGTTGAATGGACTCTAGGTCTTGAAGGAAGCTTCTGACGCCTCAGCTCATAGATGAAAGTGATGACAGAGGCCAACCATCTAGAAAGGGTTACTTTGGAAACTGGAAGGCCTTTCTTCCCTTCAGCATAAGATAGGAAGAGCTGGTCAGATTTCCTAATTTGCTTGGTTCTATCCAGGTAGTAAAGGAGTTGGCGATGAACATCCAAGAAATGCAACTTTTGTTCTGCTCTGTCAGAGTAATTAGGGAAGAAAACTGGGAGATCGATAGTCTGGTTTAGATTTGCCTCAGAAGATATCTTGGGTAAAAAGGGGGGGGGGGGTTAGTTCTGAGGGACACTCTATCTTTATGGAAAACCAGATAAGGAGGACGAACGCAAAGTGCGTGAAGTTCTGAGACTCTCCTTGCAGATGTTATGGCCACTAGAAACAAAGTTTTCCATGAGAGTAACTTCAAGGAACAGGAAGCCGCAGGTTCAAAGGGAAGGAGAATCAAGGAGGTTAAAACTAGATTCAAATCCCACTGCGGTGGGGGATGTCTAACCGGGGGCTTCAGTAAAAAGATACCTTTAAGGAATGCTTTACAAAGTTTATGAGACATAATGGAGGAGTCTGACAAGCCAACATGAAAATTTGAAATGGCCGCTAACTGGACTCTGATAGCGGAGGAAGAAGAACCCGAATGAAAGAGTTCGGCCAAAAAATCTAAGACCGATTGGATAGGAGCCACAAAGGGTCTATGCTCCTAGATTTTGCCCAGAAGGAAAAACGTTTCCATTTGCTGGCATAAATCCTCCTGGTAGATTTGTGAGAAGCTAAAATGATGTCACGTACCGAATGGGAGATAAAGGGAAGCCTAGCTAAGGTTGGAAGTGGAGCAACCAAGCTGTGAGGTTGATGGAGGGGAGAAATTGGTGCAGCTTGCCCGACTGGTGGGTCAAGAGATCTGGAACTGAGTCCAGATGCCAGGGCTGCTCCAAGAGGTAACTATGCAGGAACGGAAACCATATTTGTCGAGGCCAGTACGGAGCAATGAGGATCATTGTGGATCTCAAGGCGGTAGCTTTCTGAATCAAATGAGTGATTAATGGAAAGGGGGGAAAAGCGTACAGTAGACCCCGGGGCCAATCGTGGACTAGAGCGTCTCTGGGGGGGTGGCCGGGAAGAGAGTGAAAAATTCGTGGCATTTGCTGTTCTGGGGTGTAGCGAAAAGATCGCAGCAAGGCTGACCCCATTTTCTGAAAATTTTTTCCACTACTGACTGCTTGAGAGACCACTCGTGTGGCATGAGAATGGCTCTGCTCAGCCTGTCCGCTATGATGTTGGACTTCCCGGGGATATGCGTTGCTATCAGAAACCGTTGAGAGGAGATCGCCCACTGCCAAAATCTGAGTGCTTCTCGACATAAGGGATAGGACTTGGTTCCGCCCTGCTTGTTGATGTACCACACTACGGACATATTGTCCGTCTGAACTGCAATCGTCCCGAAGGGAAGAGTCTCCTGAAGGGCTTGCAACGCTAAAAGAACTGCTCTCATCTCTAGGACATTGATGTGCAGGTGGCACTCGAAAGGTTGCCAAGTGACCTGGACCATACTGCCCTGAAAATGCCCCCCCCACCCGATCAGGGAGGCATCCGTTGTCACTGTAGCAACCTGGGGGGGGGGGGGAGAACGAAGGGTCTGCCCCGAGTCACTTGAAGGGAGACCATCCACCAAGACAGGTGTTTCTTGCATAACTGGGTTATCAAAATGTAATGTGACATCGGGAGCTGCTGGAAGGACCACTGAGAGAAGAGCAACCGTTGCAGGAGTCGCATGTGGAAGTGAGCTAAGGGAAGTAACGTAATGGCAGCCGCCATGAGACCTAGAGTCTTCAGTACAAACATGGCCTGAATTTTGTTGTTCTGAAGTAGGATATGAACATGTGCGCGAATATCCGAGATTCTTTGAGCAGTCAGTTTTGCAGAGAGTTCGACTGTGTCTAATATGGCGCCTATGAAGGTAATAGACTGACAAGGCGACAAGGCAGATTTTTCGAAGTTTATGGAGATACCTAGCTCTTCGCAAATCTGAATGGTGTAATCTCTGGATAGAATAGGTTGATGCCTGGTGGTGGCGGTAAGGAGCCAGTCGTCGAGATATGGAAACACCTGGAATCCTTAACGCCTCAGATGAGCCGTAACCACTGCCATGCATTTGGTGAACACTCGGGGGGGCTGTAGTGAGACCAAAGGGCAGGGCCCTGAACTGGTAGTGACTGGCTCCCAGCCGGAAGCGGAGAAACCTCCTGGAGTGCCTGTGCATCTTGATGTGGTAGTACACATCCTGAAGGTCTATAGAGCACATCCAATGGTCCTGACCCAAAAAGGGTAGAATGGACTGTAGCGTGACCATCCGGAACTTCGTTCTTTGAACAGACTTGTTCAGTCTGCTGAGATCCAAAATTGGTCTCCAGTCCTGTCTTTTTTGGTACTAAAAAGAACTTGGAGTAGATTCCGGATCCTTGCTGGTCTGCTGGGACTGGCTGGATGGCCCTTTTTCTTAGCAGTTTTGAGATTTCTAATACTGCTTGTTCCCTTAGACCAGGTGGAACATCTGGAAGGGGCCTGTTTGGCTGTTTTGAGGTGTGGACAAAGGGAATTTTGTAACCCTCTGATATGATTGACTGTACCCATGTGTCTTCGGTAAGGGAAAGCCAGGCTTTTGGGTACAGTGATAAATCTTCCTCCGACTGCCTCCGAAGTTGGACAGTCGGGCAGCTTCTCAGGGATGCTGGACGGGTTGGCCAGAGACAGCTTCTCTGCTACCCTGATTCTGCGGACCCCCTCTGCCCCTGGGGCGGTCTATTGTTGTTCCCCCCCCTGCCTCTAGAGGGGAACTCGCTTCGTGCGTCCGGCGCAACTCCCTGTGGTTTGCGGAACCACATTTTTCCACCCTTCTGAGCTTTGGGGTATGGTCTGGATGGGGTGGAAAAATGGACTCCCAAGGCAGAGAGAGTCTTGCCATCTTGTTCGCATCTGGTCAAAGTATCCTTCGCCTGAGGTCCAAACAACGCCAAACCATCAAAGGGAGAGTTGGTGAAGGGCACCTTAAAGGGGTCAGCAAAATTACAAAGCCGCATCCAGGCATGTCGTCTTAAGGCCATGCCTGTGCCTGCAGCCCTACTCGCCCCATTGGCCACATAAGAAATAAGCCGCATGGAGGAGTTAACAATCGAGTTTAGGGTTGCCAGCTGGGAGTTGATTTTGTCCTGAGACCCCGCAGCTGTTGGATCCTGTAGAGTGTCACCCATTTCTTTGAGCAAGTCTCTTTGAAGACGGGTGAAATGACATAAGTAGTTCAGTGACCGTATGGTAAAGGTCGCTGAAGAAAACATCCGCTTGCCGTACCTATCCACGGTCCTAGATTCCTTATTAGGAGGATGGATAGGTACCGAAGGATCAGCCAGTTCCTTCTTAGTGGCTGCTGCCACGACCATGGCATCAACAGGGACACCCTTGGTCAAAAACTGTTTATCAGCAGGGGCTGTGATAAACTTGGAAGGCCTCCACAGGGTAGTTTCCATCAAGTCAGGGGCCGTCCATGCCTTCTTGGCCACCACTTCCATAAGGGGGTCAAAGGGCGGAGACCCCCAGGAGGTGGAAGGGCGAGAACCAAACGCCTCTAGGTAGACCGACTCATCCTCGGAAGGATTGAGGGTAGACCAGTTCCCCCTCTGCTTGAGGATCTCAAGGATGTAAGAGACATCCTCAGAGGGGGATCTTGGGGACCCTTCCGACTCATCCAAGTCGGTATCAAATGTGACGGACTCAGGGGAGTCCAGATGCTTCCTCTTACATTTCCTCTTCCGAGGGGGCTCCCCTGACAGATCAGGGGAGGCCTCAGAAGAGGAGGATGCTCCCAATGAGGCATAGGATCTCTGCGGTCAGGGTTGAGAGGATGGGTAGAGACCTTAGCAGGCACTATGGTGGGAGGAGCTGAGGGAGCCGACCGAGGAACAGGCACAGGGGCCAGCACACTCCTCATGACCTTGAAAGCACCCCCCATCAGGCAGAGAAGAAGGTCCCCGCTCCGAAGAGAAAAGGACCCTTCCCGGCACTGAGAGGGATGGCTCCGAGGTCGATGTCGGAGCCGAACTCACCTGCGCCGAGGCTCGAGAGGGAGAACGGGGTCGGACAAGGGTCCGATGCCACTCACCCCCTCGGAACCGATGAGGGAGTCACGGCATCCGGATCCCTCCAAGGATGGCACCCATAGGAGAAATCGGAGCCGATGACGGAGCTGAAATGGGTGGTATCGGCTCCGACGTGTCGACGGTCCCAGCTCCCACAAACTCCGGCTCGGAACTTGGGGGAAGAGTCGGAGGAGGAATCTATGATGGAATGGGGATAGCAACTGTCTGTTGAGAAGGGCTATGAAGCATCTGGGCCAGTGCCTGCGACTTAAGGAGTCTGCTAACCACCCTCTCGAGGTCATGGTCCGAAAGCCTGGAAGACCAAGAGGAATGGGACCGGTGACTGCACTCCGAAAGCAAAGGAGATCTCGGAGCCGAATGGACCGACTCCAAAGAGGGGGACCTGGAGCGCTTACGAGTCAAAGTCAGTTCCAACAAAACTATTGGAGCCGACTGGGTTTTTGAAGCATTGGCTCCAGCTGGAGCCGAAGCAGAAGTAGCACCACTGGTCGGAGGCTCTAAACTCGGAGCCGACGATTTAGTGGGCTTAGAAGGATTGCCCAACGAGGCCTTGGCCGGGGAGCCTTCAGGCTCCAATAAGCCTCTCAAAATCAATTTGTTTCTGCGTTCCTGCAGGACTCTTGGCCTGAATGCATGGCAGACAGAACAAGAGTCCTGCAGGTGCAGAGGGACTAGGCAATACACGCAAGAAGTGTGACAGTCTGTCAGAGACATTTTCTGACAGCACGAGTCACACTTCTTGAAGCCTGAGACATTGGACTCCTTAGACATAATGGTGGAACACACACACACACACACACACACACACACACACACACACACACACACACACACACACACACAGACACACACACACACACAGACACACACACAGACACACACACACACAGACACACAGACACACACACTAAAGAAAAAACAAACCTAGTCCAGTCACTTCAACACACCAAAGACTAAGACTAAAACTAAAACTAACTTTAACAAAATACCCAAAAACTAACTTGGCCCCAAGGCCTAGTTATATAAGGGGAAGGAAGGGCCGAGGGCATATAAAATAGACCCAAAAGGGGACTATACAAAGCGGGTTACTCTAAGAGGGTGAAACGGGGAAAAAACTAACACTAACCCTGAAAATAAGAGGGAAAAACCTTACCCGAAAAGCTGTTTTTTGAAAATTTACCAGAGAGCCGGCAAAAACACAACCTCGCAGCTAAGCGGCAAACGAGATCTGGGTATTTAGCGCCTAGCATTGTGGGATACAGGGTTACCTCGAGCCGGTAAAAATAGCTCTCGAGCTTTGGTATAAGCAGAGTCAGAGCCGAGGATCGGCTCCGAACCCATCCAGCAAGAATGAAGGCGGGATTGACAACTTAACATCATATTTTTTCAGATTTTTAATAACATAACACTCACTTTTTATAACATAAACATCACTTTTAACCTTAGGGCACTACTAATTGAAATATCAATAAGACCCAGGAATTCAGAAGCTTGGGACCGTAATTGCCATTTCATTTCTTTGAATTCGAAAAAAGTGTCAGAAGGTCCACCCCTAGGTCCGAAGTCCACATGGTCAATGATGCTAAATTTGAACGTTTGGGACAAATTCTCTCTAATGTGCCTACACAGGGCATTTTTTTTTTTCATTGTTTTTCTTACTGCTGTATATGTGTTGACAAACTCTCTCCCTGAAGCTCCTAATGATCTTGCCAATGTAAAATCCTTCACATGACTGACACTTAGCAATGTAAACTCCTTTTGTACCACAATGATATTTACATGGGAACTTAATGTTGACTTTCTGGTTCACCCTAATACTAGTAACCTCCATAATAAATTCACATTGCCAGTGTGGCCATATTTTAGCATACCACCAACAATCTGCTTAACTATTGGTCTTTCTATAAAAGTTTTGAGACACATGTCCTTTCTATACACAATAGTGGGTCTATCTCCCACCTCTTTATAATATTCCTGGTTAACCACAAATATATTCCAATGTCGATAACCGTTTTAATTTACTCAAAATGTAAACTGTAGGGCAACACCATAGCTTTATTGTACAGTGTAAGTTTCCCCTCATCTGACAGCTCACATTGTTAGTAATTATCAAAAATGCAACTCTGAACAAAGTGATAAAAATTCCTTGCTTCCTTTTATTTCCGATTTCAACCTCTATATTACTGACAAACTCATTAGGATAACCCCTACCCCACATTTCTTTCAGCCTTTCACATTCCATCTCAAATAGTTGATCACTACTAACCATCCATGCCAGTCTGACACACTGCCCCTTCACAAAAGATTTTTTGTTGTAGGGGGTGCCAGCT
Source organism: Protopterus annectens (assembly GCF_019279795.1). Lineage (NCBI taxonomy): Eukaryota > Metazoa > Chordata > Ceratodontiformes > Protopteridae > Protopterus > Protopterus annectens. Next base: position 666,609,528 of record NC_056729.1, read on the forward strand.
GTCAAAATGCAAAAGGCTGTTGGAATAAGTGGCCTTCCTAAATAATGCTGAAACAAATCTCATTGTCCTGTCTTTAGTAATCCTCATATTCAAAAAATTGATGGTTTCGGAATCATAGTTCATAGTAAACTCAAGAAACCCAGTAGATTCACTAAGAAATTCAAAAACTTCTTCCAACTTTTCTTTAGTGTTGTTCCAAAAAATGTCATCATCTGGGAATCTACCATACAGATTCCAATGGACCAAAAATTCAGAGGGAAACACAAACCGTCTTCTCCCAGTATGAAAGTACAATATTGGCAAATGTGGGGGCACACGCTGCCCCCATAGCCACCCCAGTTCTTTGCCTAAATAACTGTTGTTCAAAAAATACATAATTGTTTTCAAGAATAAATTCCATCAAAGATCTAAGCGTTAAGGAACGAGTTTGATTCATGTCAGAAAATTGACTCAAAAAACCAAAAAACCAATCTAGACCTGTCTCATGTGGGATCACGGAAAACAGGTCCTTGATCTCTATAGTTACAAAAATCAAATTATCATTGTAGAGGCCATTGGTCACTCTAGATAAAAAGTCCCAAAAATCAAAATAAACAATTGCTTCTGAACTAACTCAGTGACATACAAATCCACTTATTTCGCTAATGGAAAAGTTTTTGAGGCCTTCGCTTCAACTATCAGGCGAAGATGAATACTTTTGTGAATCTTTGGAATACAGAATATGGTGGGGGTCCTTGGGTATGAGACAGATAAATAATAGTGTTCTCTTTCATCTATTTGCCTATTGATTAGCAAGTCTTCTAACAACATATCAATTCACCTATAAGCTATGTTCACTCATCTCATTAATAGACACTTCTTCATGTGTGTCAGAATAAAGCAAGGTCAACATCTTATTGACATAATCATCAGTGTTCATTACTACTGGGCCCCCACCCTTACCAGGTTTCATAACCCTCATATGAGGGTTCCTCCTAATCGTCATAAGTAATGTTTCTTCTTCTTTACTAAGATTACAAAACTGATTGTTGCAAGACCTGAAAAGCTTTCTAATATCTAGTTCACATAACTTTTCAAAACAACTACACCACCGGTCTTTCTATAAAAGTTTTGAGACAATACTGGGTTGTAATGGTGGGTTAAAAGTACTAGGTTTTCTATAAATGTTGTCTAAGTGAACTGACCCTTAGTCATTGACCTGAAACAAAACAATAAAGTTAATCTTCCTAGTAAACAACTTTAACTGAAGCAACGCCTCTTCCAATCTACCACTTTTTGCAGGTACAAAATGAAGACCTTTGCAAAATAGATTTGCCCATGTGTCAGTCACATCAAATTCACTGAAATTGTACAATCTGAATCAACATTCACATTAGTGACAATAACACATGCACCACTAACATCATTGTATGACACAGAAACCAAACCAGTGTCATTGTACATATGGTCACAAACTTTTTAAGACCATTAGAAACATTGTTCCCATCAAAGTCATGCACTGGAATTACACCCCCCCTTCCCCTCCCCCTGAATGAAATACCAGTCCAATGGGGGTTGTTGGTTCTCCCCCTCTCCAGTTCAATAACCGCTCTGACCTCCTTAGGGCTGGTGTATGAAAAAAAAAAAAAAAAAGTTGTTGTTGGTTATCAGACTCAGACTCATTCCTTTCCCCAAAATTGTCACCGTGACCATTCTCAGTCGTTTGAAGTATTATCATATCCATTAACACTTTAATTAACCATGTTGAACCGTCCAGGTGGGACTGGATACGCAGCTCCACCTTCATATTCCTTTTTGTCTCTAGCCAGTTTTTTAACTTTCTTACTTTGTAAAACATGAAGCTGTTTATCAATATCCAGAAAAATAGCCCTACAACCACTTTCATTCATAGCAAATAAGTCACTCATAATTTGTTTCTCCATTTTATTAATGGTCTCATTCAAACAGGACATTTTCCTATCATTATCCCCAATTAGAACTTCCAAAAATTCACATCCCTGTTTACTGAACAATGAAATTAACTCACGATGTAAAAGGGAGTCCTGCACGAGTCCCATGGAGTATTTCCAACTCCTCGATCCCTTTGGTACGATTCTATTCCGCATACATTCCTTTAAATATCCATTTTCAAGTTGCAATTTACAAAACTTGAAAACCTGGTCATGAAAGTTCTTAAGTTGTTGGTCAAGAGATATTCAAGTGCGCCACCCTTACCATCTTGAAGCTGCCACTGTTCACCATGAGATAGTCAGTCATTCAATGAAAAAGAAACACACTTCCTTCTCCACTCCAGCCTCGTTCCTGTTGTTCCCTGGGTGCACTGCAACGCCTCCGTTGCTAGGCCTATTAAAACCAGATTGGTTCCCCATCCTTTGCTGTCCTGATGACTGCCCATTTGGGTGATACTCCTCCTATACCACCCCAGGAGTTGGAAAAAATAGAACCCGATTAGTTCTCCACCATTCTCTGCCCTAGAGTAATCATGAAGTTGTTACTAGCCTGCGATATCTCAGGTCCTTGGCTACAATCGACATCATTCCATTCCACACCTCGGTTCCTCACCAGTCCTGATATTTTCTTGTTTAATTCCTGTACCAGGCCCGATAAATTAGTAATAGAAACCAATAAAACCTTTTGAACATCGTGGATAGAGTCCTCGACTCTGGCACCTGTTTCCATACCAAAATCAAACTGGTAAAAACACAAACTCCACAAACTGATAAAAGTACACGAAACAGGCTGTCAGCAATGAAGAACTCACTTTATTACAGGATAGAATTAAGCACTTTCATCTACAAAGGTCAGAGACTTCATCAGAATAACCAAAAAGTATCCCAACACTCCTTAAATACAGAAACACTCTTCTTTTTCCATCATGTGACCAATTAATTAAAAATTATTGTTTTGAAACAAGATCACACCCACTTTAAAACTACATTCAAGTATAACAAAACCACCACAAATTCCAATCATAGCCTGTCATTACAAACTGTACCAGCACAACTAACAGCATTAAATAACATATCATTAAAAAGCTGAAAAAACAACACTCACTTTTTATAACATGAATATCGCTTTTAACCTTAGGGCACTACTAATCAAAATAACATCATTAAGATCCGGGAATTCAAAAGCTTGGCACCTTAATTGCCATTTCATTTCTTTGAATTGTGGTTAACCACGAATATTATAAAAAAGTGAGGGGATAGACCCACTACTGTTTACAGAACGGACATGTCTCTCAAAATGTATACAAAGACAGATAGTTAAGCTGGTTGTTGGTGGCAAGTAAATATCATTGTGGTACAAAAGTAGTTTACATTGCTAAGTGTTAGTCATGTGAAGGATTTTACATTGGTAAGACCATTAGGAGCTTCAGGGAGAGAGTTTATCAACACATATACAGTATTAAGAAAAACTATGAAAAAGATTCCCCAATTGGGGGTACATTACAGAGAATTTGTCCCACAAGTTCAAAGTTAGTATCATTGACCATGTGGACTTGGAACCTAGGGGTGGACCTTCTGACACTTTTTTGGAATTCAAAGAAATGAAACGGCAATTAAAGTGCCCAACTTCTGAATTCCTGGGTCTCAATAATGTTATTTCTTTTAGTAGTGTCCTAAGGTTAAAAGCAATGTTCATGTTATCAAAAGTGAGTGTTATTTTTTTAGCTTTTTAATAAAATGTGTTATTTAATGCTGTTAGTTGTGCTGGTACAATTTCTAAATGACGGATTATGAGTGGAATGTGTGGTGTTTTTGTTATACTTGAATGTAGTTTCAAAAGTGGGTGCGATCTTGTTTCAAAACAATATTTTCAATTTATTAATTAATTGGTCACATGATGCAAAAAGGGAAGTGTTTCTGTATTTAAGGAGTGTTGGGATACTGACACTGATGAAGTCTCTGATTTATCCTGTTATAAAGTGAGTTCTTCGTTGCTTGCAGCCTGTTTCGTGTACTTTTATCAGTTTGTGGAGTTTGTGTTTGTACCATCTATCTTCGGTATTCCGAAGATGCATAAGAGTATTACTGACCCCCCCCCCCCCATGAGGCCCATTGCTAATGCCAGCTGTTAAAAAATCCACCCACTGGCCAAATATATTGACATTAAATTAAAAGATGTGGTTAACAGTTTTTCCTACTTATGTAGAGGCTCCTGGGATTTTTTGTTAAAGATTAGGGAGCTTGTTTATACAGACAAGTTGGTGTTTTTGGCAAATGATGTAGTAGAATTGTTCGATGGCATCCCCCACGATGTGGAATTGGCTTGGTTTAATGACTTTTTTGTGCGAGTCTAACTGCTTTGACCAGGATGAGAGCTATACCTTGAACGTCTGTATGGAGCTTGTGTTGAAAAATAAGTTTTCCTGGAAGGACAATATTTACAAGTGAAAGGTGTTGCTATGGGGGCCTCTTGTGCCCCCATTTTTGCCAACACTGTATTGATACAATGGGAAAAGAACTTTTTATTTAACAAATTTGAGATTGTGTCCTGGAGAGTGTATACCCGATAGATGGACGACATCTTTATTGGATGGGAGGGGGAATACATCTGACATCATTCCTTTACAGATTTTTTTGAATTCCACTACCCCTTTTCTGAGATTTAACTACACCTTTAGCCAGGTGTTTATTAATATTTCGATATGACCCTAGTCAAAGATTAGGTAAAACAATCTACTGAAAGCACTATATACAGAAAACCAACTTACTGTAAATAGTTTATTGCATTACCAAAGTAACCATCCTACTTTTCAAAAAAGGGGAATTAAAAGCGAATACATTTGATTAGCTAGGATGGCTTCAGATAATGGTTTATTTCATAAAGAAAGTGAAGTTTTGGCAAATATGTTTGGTGCTAGAGGTTATCCTTACCAGTTAAACAACAAAATCAGATCTGATATAAAGGAAAAAGGGAAAGTGGCACTATTGTACCCCTCAAGTCCAATATTGGGTCAGTGAAAGACTTGACCAATCCAGGTGGGTCCTCTAGGAAAGATTCTTCATAGTGCTATTGGGAATATTTGTTACTAAAAATTAGTTTTTGTTTTTCTTTGCTTAAAGGTGTTGCTGATATAGTAGGGGACAGACCAGTTTTTGTTTACAAAAAAGGTATTACTGTAAAAAAATGTTCTGGAAACCCAGGTAGGTTACCGTTATGCACTCTAACAAAAAAACAGGTACAAGGAGTTGTGGTCCTTGTGCTCCATGTAGGCATATCCTGGCAGTGGACCACGTTCATGTAAATGGTACTTTTTTTAAAGCTACTTTTGTGTGTAATTGTAATGCCATAGGAGTGATTTATTTGGCTTGCTGGCAAAATTGCCTAAGTTTTTATGTGGGAAAAACTCAGAGAAGGTTAAGGGAGAGGATATAGGAACACTCCCTTGAGATTAGTAAGAACAAGGACACTAATTCCCTGGCTAAGCATGTCAATGATCACCCAACTCACCATTTTTTATTTTTTTGGGTTGGACTATTTTTTGAAAAATTCTAGGGGAGGACCTTGGGAGGAATTAATGAAGCAGCGTGGGTTGCTTTGGCAACTCAGGTTAAATGCCAACCTCCCCCCGGACTGTAAAGTTAAAGTCTTACCAGGTTTGAATATATGTTTTTTGTGAAATATGTTTATACATTTATATTCTTGACTTTTATTTTTCTGTGCAATTGTTTTCAGATGTAAATATTTTTATCATACTTAATTTTGTGGGGTGTGTGGAGTCACATATTGGAAAGCCAGCTTTGGATTATACATTTTTTTTTCCTGTTGGGTTCTTGGTTTAACATATTTCTTAACCTCCTTTCTAGTGAAAAAAAAAATACAAAGTAAATATTGAGATTCTCACCTAGTGGCAGACAAGGTCAAAATAATATTCAGGAACCATCAGAGAAAGAATTATTTCCTCAAGAACTCCAATGGCTTGCAGCTGCTAAGGTCTTCTTTCACTCTATACTCTTCTGAGCAGGCATTCACCAAGATTGCTCCAGACACCTGAAATAACATTCCTGAAACCATCACGAATAATGAGAAACTTCAAGACTGAAAAAAAAAAAAAAAAAAAAAAAAGAGTTGTGTACTTACCATCACTTGGAATCTGTGCTATCCAGTGTCATTACTTATCACATATGGATCTTGGATCCAAGCCGGCAACTAAAGGACAGATCCAGAGCTCAAGTTCCTCCCTTTCCCATAATCCCCTGCTGACCTAACACCCACAGACCGAGTTTGCTGGATAGAAAAAAAGCAGTCTGGACTGCCTATAATACTAAAAACTCCTCAAGAGAAGACATCCCTCCACATCTACTGGATCTCCAGAGGGAAGGGGGAAGGAGGGTGGGAATGAGATGAATAATGACACTGGACAGCACAGATTCTAAGTTATGGTAAGTACATAACTCTTTATCTGACGCAAACCATGTCATTATTCATCAAAGATGGGTCAGAGTCCCCAGCTACTATGAACCCTGGGAGCCTCAGGGAAGAATATGCCATTGCACAGAGGAACCAAAGGAAGCCCTGTCCTAGACACCAAATCCAACTTATAGTGTGTAAAAAAGGTGGGGAATCAGACCAAGTAGCATCTGTACAAATCTCATCCAATAAAAGCTTAGCCAAGGAGGAGGAGGACATAGCCACCAAACTAGTAGAGTGAGCTTTAACTGGTCTGGAAAGTTCCATGTGCCTGCAATTGTAAATGTAGGAAATACAGCTGGTGATCCAACAGGAAATTGATACCTTGGTAGCTGCCAGACCTTTTCTGGATGACAGAAGGCTACAAAGAGCTGATCTGACTTTCGAAATTCTTCAGTCCTCTTAAGATAAAAGCGTAGCTGTCTATTGATGTCCAAACAATGTAACGTACAAGCCACTTTATTAGAGGAATTAGGGAAGAACACAGGAAGCTGAATAGATTGGCCTCCGAAGTTATCTTTGGAATGAACGAAGGATTAGTCCTGACAGACACTCTATACTTGTGGAAGACCAGAAAAGTGGCGTAATGCTGAGAGCCGGAAACTCTCTTGGCAGAAGTAGTAGCCACCAAGATGCCAGTCTTTCAGGACAGGAATTTAATATCATAAAATGCTGCAGGTTCAAAGGGTTTTTGTGTCAAAGACAGCTACACCAGCGTTAGATCCCATGGGGGGGGGATCTTTGATAGGAGGCATAAGGAGAAAGAGCCCTTTGAGAAAGGCCTTGCATAGTCTGGAAGAAAAGGTGGACTCTCGTTTTCATGGAAATTGGAGATCGCCAACAACTGGAGTTTAATCATGGAGAAACTAGCCCCTTAGTGAAAAAGAGAAGCCAAGAACAACAAAATGTCAGAAATAGGGGATGAAAAAGGGTCTAGATTTCGTTGCCTGGCCCAAATAGAAAATCTCTTCCATTTACTGGAATACACCATCTTGGTATACGGTTTCTGAGAAGTTAAGATAATATTCTTCAATGGAGAGGGAAGACTGGACTGGGAAACTATCACTGGAACTAGAGGAACCAAGCAGTTAGACAAAGAGACTGGATATTGGGAAGGGAAAGCCCCCAAGGGTGGGAAATTAGATCCGGGGTGGGATCCAATATCCAGGGAGGATATTTCAGATGAGACCAAAGCAGGGATTACCACGACTGACAAGGCCAAAAGGGGGCAATAAGGATGAGAAAAGTCTTCAGGCGATGGGCTTTCTGCAAAACTTTGGGAAGGAGGGGAGTTTGGGGGGTAAGCATATAGAAGTCCCAATGGCCAATTGTGAACCACAGCGTCCCTGGGTGACTCCAGTGTCGAGAGGATCATGGAAAAGTAATTGTTGCATTTGTGGTCGACTAGGAAGTCAAAAGGATCGCAGCAAGGAAGACCCCAACAGTCGAACATCTGACATGACACTGACAGATTCAGGGACCACTCGTAAGGATTCAGGAAAGATCTGCCGAGTTTATCAGCAACACGTTGGAACTGCCAGGAATGTCCATTGCAAGAAGAAAGCACTTGGAAGACATCACCCATTCCCACACTCTCATGGCCTCTCTCAACAGGGGCAGGACCATGTTCCCCCTTGCTTACTGATGCACCAGACCACTGCCATGTTGTCCATCTGAACTGCTATAGTCCTGAGAGGGAGACAATCCGTAAAGGCTTGCAACGTTAGAAGGACTGCTCTCATCTCCACTACGTTTATGTGCAATTTGATCTCTACTGGGGACCACATGCCTTGAACCATCCTTCCTTGAAAATGCCCTCCCCCCACCCCAGCAGGGAGGCGTCTGTGGTCACCGTCGAAAAGGGTCTGCCTAGAATCAGACCCTGAGCTTGTAGCCACAATGCAAGGTGGTTTCTGCAAACCTGAGAGCTCCTGATAATCATGGACATGTGGTGAAACTGAGTGGACCACTGAACTGCCAGCGTCCACTGCAGGACCCACATGTGATATCTGGCAAGAGGTACTAACTGCACAGCAGCTGCCATAGAGTCTAGCGCCTATAAGATTAAGTAGGCTATGGGATGATAGAGAGTCAGCAACTAATGGACCTGGTCCTGCATGACTGCAGTCTCTGACACTGTGTCCAGAAGAACGCCAATAAACTCTAGGCTCTGACATGGGGAAAGAATGGATTTGGACAACATGACTGATGCAAAAATCCTGAAAAAGGTTGACGGTATAGTCAGTGGTCATAGAAAGTTGATGCCTTGTGGGGGCCAAGAGGAGCAAATCATCCAGGTAGAGGAAGACCTGGAATCCTTGCAGTCGTAGATGAGCTGTCACCACTGCTATGCATCTGGTAAACAGTCGGGGGGGCTGTGGTGAGTCCAAAGGGCAGGGCTCTGAACTAGTAGTGACTGGCCCATAACTGAAAGTCCAGGTATCTCCTGGAGTATCTATCGATTTTGATATGATAGTATGCATCCTTGAGATCCACTGAGTACATCCAGTTGTTCTTGCGCAGAAGAGGCAGAATGGACTGGACAGTGACCATCCAGAACTTGGACTTGACTAACAGGTTTAGTTAGCTGAGGTCCAAAATGGGACGCAGGCCCCCAGTCTTTTTCAGCACCAAAAAAAGCAAGAGTAAGTTCCAGACCCTCGATGTCCTGTTGGGACCTCTTTGATGGCTCTTTTTAGAAGAAGGTCTTGGATAGCGAGATGAGCCAACTGTTAGCATGATGGAACGTCTGGGAGAGATTTTTGAATTGGAGGGGGCTGAAAAAAGGTTATGAAGTAACCACTGGAAGTAAACACCCACTGATCTGAGGTAATACTTGTCCAGGCTAGCTGGTAAAGGGAGAGAAGTCCCTTGACTGCTTCCAGGGCAGGACAGCCGGGCCAGTGCCACAGGAGCGCTGAGTGGACTTCTATGAGAAAAGAGTTGCTGGGAGTCCTGGTTCTGCAGACCCCCTCTGCCTCTGGGATGGCGTCTGCCACTGAATCCCCTACCCGGCCAGAAGAAGATTCCCTTGGAGCATCCTAGAAGGAGGACTGAGCCCTGTGGAAAGTACAGTTGTGTACACTTACCATAAATGTAGATGTTAGAGTGTATTCACTGTTGCAGTCATTACATTTGGGCAATCTGCTGGCAGGTTACCCTCAGTCGGCCTGAATAACAAAGTCTTGGGTCGTGCGTCAGTTTCTCTCTCCTCTTCCATGACGTCAGGTCATCAGGGGGTATAAAACATGCAGCCGATGCCATTTTAATCAGTTGTTCTTTCCCCAGAGGTCAGGTGCACCCCAGATGGGGAGGAAAAATATATAAACTGTAAATATATAAATGCACCTTAGAAACATAATATTTACCTTCAACTAAAAGCAAATACACCACAAAGGCTTTAGAGTATAGTGAAGGAAAGAAAAGGTATAGAATGGGGGATGGCTGCTGGGTAATCCGGACTGCAACAGTGAATACACTCCAACATCTACATTTATGGTAAGTGTATACAACTGTACTATGTTCTTCGTGTTTCACTGTTGCAGTCATTACATTTGGGTAGAATCCCAAAGCTATGAATGGAAGGATGAAACTAAGTAGCATTAGGAGCAGCTATAAGGCCCTGCAGGACTGCAGTGGCAAAGCCTGCCCTAGATTTAGAGAAGAGAGGTAAATGATAATGCTTTGTGAACGTATGAACAGAGCTCCAAGTAGCAGCTTCTAGAATGTCTTTGGTTGGGACCCCTCTGAGAAAAGCTGCTGAAGTAGAGACAGCCCTGGTGGAATGGGATCTGATCCCCTTGGGCACAGGTTTACCATGGTGCAAATAGCAGAAACGAATGCAGTGGCTTATCCATTTAGAAATTATCTGCTTTGATATAGCTTTCCCCTCTGATCCTGCAACAAATACTACCAGTAGTTGTTCAGACTTTCTTAGAGATTTTGTCCTGTTTAAGTAGAATCTTAGTTGTCTGTGCAAATGCAATGAATGCAGAATCCGCTTCCCCTTGTTCTACGGATTTGGGAAAAAAAGTTGGCAGGTGAATGGTCTGGTTAAGAGCCACACTGGATGCCACCTTAGGCATAAAGGAAGGGTTGGACGTTAGGACCACCCTGTCCGGGTAGAATATAATGAAAGGCTGCACCACCATGAGAGCCTGTTCCAAAACCCTTCTAGCTGAAGTGACTGCCAAAAGAAAAGCGGTCTTCCAAGATAGAAATTTTATATCCGCAGTAGCTGCTGGTTCAAAAGGAGACGGGGTGAGTTTTTCCAGCACAAAATTAAGGTCCCATGCAGGAGTTGGTGCCCTCCTGGGAGGCCTCAAAATTTTGGCCCCTCTGAGGTACTGTTTTAGCAGTGGATGAGAAAAGAGGGGAGGCTCTGTGTTGTAATGGGCCGAGATGGCACAGGCATGGATTTTTATTGAAAAAAAGGATAGGCCCTTGTCAAGCACCTCAGTTAAGTATTGTAAAATCTGAGGAATATTGGGCCTTGCTGTGTCTATTCCTCGCGCTTGATTCCAAGCACAGAATCTCTTCCATTTATCAGCATAAGATTTTCTAGTACTAGGCCTTCTGGCTTCCAAAATGACATCCATCACAGGTTTACTGAGGGATGTGGTTTCAATAATTAGCTGATTAGCCATGCTGCAAGATTCAGAGTTTGGAGCTGAGTGTGCAGAATTTGATAGTTCTGCTGAGACAGTAGATGAGGTGTTTGAGGCAAGTACCACGGAGGAAGGTGTGACATATTCCTTAGAAGTGGGTACCAGTGTTGGCGAGGCCAGTCCGGAGCAATTAGAATAATTTTTGTTTTTTCCTGTCTGATTTTTAGTAAGACCTTGGAGAGTGGAGGCAGAGGGGGAAAGGCATAGACTGATAGGTTTTTCCAGCTGAAGGACAGAGCATCCACTTTCCATGCTTTTTTGTGATGAGTTCTTGTGCAGAATTTGTCCAACTGATAGTTTTGGGGAGAGAAAATAGATCTATGTCTGGGCTTCCCCATTTCTGTGTTAACATGCTGAAGATTTGTGGATCCAGTTTCCGTTCGTGCGGGTCCATAAGATTTCGGCTTAGGTCGTCTGCCAGAGTATTTTGCTTTCCTGGCAGGAATTGAGCTTGAAGATGTATCTGGTAAGTCAGGGCTGTGTTCCGCAAGGACATGGCTAGTCTGCAAAGGGGGTAGGAGTGGGTACCCCCCTGCTTGTTTATGTACCACATAACTGTGGTGTTGTCTGCCTTTATCAGTAGTTGTCCTGGATGAAGCAAGTCCTTGAAGGCTGTCAGATCATTCTGAACAGCTAGCATTTCTTTCTGGTTGATATGCAGATGCATTTGGTTTGGGCTCCATTTGCCCTGATTGCATCTCCCTACCAGGTGGGCCCCCCAAGCATAGTCTGATGCGTCTGTAGTTAGGGTTTGGGTGGCAGGGGGTAGAGTGAATGACAGCCCCTTGTTTTGGTGACATGTCTTTGCCCACCAAAGAAACTCCTGTTGTAGGCAGGGAATGAGAGGAATCATTGTTTCCAGGCTGTGACAATGCTGACTCCATAAACTTTTTAGGTACCATTGAAGTTTCCTCATATGCAGTCTCATATATGGAATTAGTAGAATGCAGGATGCCATGAAACCCAAAGCCTGCAGAATTTGTCTTGCAGATAATTGGGTTTTTGTTGCCATTTGATTGAAATATGTTGTCAATTGTATTTGTTTGTCTGGCGTGAGGTAAGCCATCTGGGTAGTTGTATTCAAGCTTGCACACAGGAATGTACAGTGGTGCAGTGGTTAATGCTGTCGCCTCACAGCAAGAGGTTCTCTGGTTTGATTCTTGGCTGGGGGTGCCTTCTGTGTGGAGTTTGCATGTTCTCCCTGCGTTTGCGTGGGTTCCACCGGGTACTCCGGTTTCCTCCCACATTCTAAAGACATGCTTCTGGAGCATTTCTCCCCGGGCCTCCGCTGAAAACAGGATCTGTGGAACCTAGGTCGGACTTTCCCGGTCAACAAATGTTAAATAAATAAATAAAATGAATAAATTATTTGACAGGGTACCAGTTGTGATTTATTTTCGTTTATGGTGTACCCTAGGCATGCTAGAAGCCTTTTTACAAATGCCAGATGCTGAAGAAGTGTCTTTGTCCTCTGCCTGAATGAGACAATCATCCAGATAAGGATAAAGTTGAATGTTTCTTTGTCTGCAGAATGCAATTACTGGTGCCAGGCACTTTGTAAAGACCCTGGGCGCAGTAGATAAGCCAAAGGGCAGTGCAGAGAATTGGTAATGCAAAAAAACCTGCTTTGAAGCGGCGGTATCTTCTGCAAGATTCCCTTATTGGGATATGCAGGTATGCCTCTTAAGTCTAGAGTTACTAACCAAGCATTCTTGCCTAGCACAGGCAGTAGCTGTTGTAAAGTCAACATTTTGAATTTTAGAATGTCCAGGAATGTGTTCAGAATCGATAAGTCCAGTACTGGATGCCATGAATTGTCTTTTCTGGGTGCCAGGAAAATTCTTGAAAAAAATCCTTGTCATTTTTTCTTTTCTGGTATCGGCTGAATAGCCCCCATATCCGTGAGGGACACGACTTGTTTCTGGGTCTCTGCCCACTGGGTTTGTGGCAGATCCGGCCATCCATTTGGAATTGGCAAAGTATGGAAATGAAATCTGTACCCCTGGGATACTATGTTTAAAACCCACTTGTCCTGGGTTATTAACTGCCAATTTTGAGCATGAAGTGCTAGTTTTCCCCCCAAGGGGGCTGCCAAATGATAAGTGCTTGGAGATGGTAGAGGAAAGTCACTGAGTAGGGTTGTGCTTTGTTACCTCCAGATTTGGAGGTGGAGGCACCCCACTGCTTTGACTTGTAAGATCCCTGTGATTGACATCTGGAGCCTTTTGAGCACCTGGATTTGCCCCGAGTGGCTCTGCTGGACACAGGAAAAGACCAATTTTTAGTAGGACAGTGCCTACTGAACCTGGGTGGCTGCAGTTGCAAGAAATCCTTTACAGTTTGCATAGATTTAGCTTAGTCTTCCATTTTCTTTAAAACCTCTTCTGCCTTATTACCAAACAGAGTATCATGCTGCAAAGGGACATCCAACAATTTAGCTTTAACATGATCAGGCAGACTTTGCTCCTTGAGCCAGGAATGCCTTCTCATCACAGATCCAGTTGCAGTGGCCCTACAAGAGACCTCCAAGGAATCAAAACCACATTGCAAAATATGCTTTCAAACCTGTTCTGCTAAATGCAATAAATCCTGTAACTCCTTATTTTCCACACAATCAGAAATCAACATCATTTTCTGTTTCAGTAAGCCCATAACATGCTGTTGATATTTAAGCATATGAAACTGGCAGTTTAAAGCCCTGATTGCCAAGGTTGCAGAAGTATAAGTCTTCTTACCCCATCTATCCAGCGCCCTGGAATCTCTATCAGAAGGGGTAGGATTTTTGGCTGTAGAAGCCTTTACACCCTCGGGACCCAGAGAAATATAGTCTCAGGATCAGCAGCAGGATTTTTAAAAAGAAATTTGTGGGAGTCAGGAACCCTGTAATATCGGTCTGGCTTACTAGGAGCCGGAGGCAGGGAATCAGGAGCCAAGCTCGATTCCGAGAACACATCAACAATGTCTAAAACAGGAGGTATTGCCAAAGGCCTATGCTGAGGAAGAAGGAAATCCCTAAGTCTCTTTTTTGATTCAGAGAAGTCCTGACTCTCCCAGTGAAAATGTTCCCTTAAAGTATGCAAAGTCTCTCCAAAAGAGTAATCCTCAGGAGGAGATGAAGATGGGATGGATTCCTCTGCATCAGAATCCTCATAAGGTGGAACAGAAAATTCCTGATCAGAAGAAATGGAAACGATCTGAAGACTCATTATCAGTGCCTTGGCTAGGCCTCTTGGGGGGGGGGGTTGGGAACCCCTGATCAAGGTAATTAAATCCTCAGCCATTTTGATAATTTGTTTTTTAGGCACGTGGCTCATGCGTTGGTTTTTTTAGACATAGAAGTTGTTTTTGACCTAGTTTTTGTTGATGGCGTCTGTTTAATATAAAAATGTTGAGGCCTGAAAACACCCTCAGTAGCCGGTGCCTGTTCAGCGGTTCCAGACCCATCCAAGGGAGAGACATTCGCGGGTTTAATACTTTGCGAATCTCGCAGCATACCAGACTCCGAATGGGTCTCGGTAGAGGCCTGCGAAGTAGCAGGTACCAGGGGCTGTGAAAGCGCCTGAGTACCGGCGAACGGCTTAGGAGAAGTTTTGTCATCGCTTTTGGACCTCGACGGTCTGTCCGTCTTTTTCCTTGCGTTTTTTGTGAACTCCGGTAGTCGGACTGCTAACAGACAACATTTCAGGGTAGTTAAATCTTGAGACAAAATATTTAGAAGCAAAAATATACCAACACTTAATAGTGCGTTGGTTAAATTTAGCACAAAACCGACAGCAAGGCACGTTGTGATCAGGGCCTAGGCAAGGAATACAGTACAAATAAAAATCCTTATGGAGGTATTTGCTTCTCACAAGTAATGCAATTATTCACTTTTACTGACATCGGTAAGGAGCAAGAAAAAGTTTCCCCAATGGGGTACTTAGCTTTAGTTTGAAGACTTCGGTTCTGAAACTCAAAAACGAAAATTTCAGGAGTCGGACGATCGGCACTTGTGAACTACTACTGCTTCGAGCACCATGCGGCAAGAAAGACAGATTAAAATGGCGTCGGCTGCATGTTTTATACCCCTGGCGACATGGAAGAGGAGACAGCAACCGACGCAGGACTCAAGACTTTGTTATTCAGGCCGACTGAGGGCAACCTGCCAGCAGATTACCCAAATGTAATGACTGCAACAGTGAAACACGAAGAACATCCAAAGTTTCTTACCAACTTCTCTGATTCTTGGAAAAGGATCGTTGGGGGGGTAGAGAACTCGATCCCCACCGTGGACAGAATCTTTCCCTCCTACTCGCTGTGGGTCAATGTCTCTTTGACAGAGGGCCCAAACAATGTCAAAAGGGGCATTAGAGAAAGACACCTTAAAGGGTTCCGCAAACCCGAAAAGGAGAATCAGGCATGCCATCTAATGGCAGTGTCTGTGCTCGCCACTCGAGAGGTGGCCTCTGCTGCAATGTAAAGACCAATTTCAGACTCTCTGGGGGCAGCAACTCTGAAAGGGAAGTAGTGAATTACAACACCAAATCCCTTTGAAGCTGGGTAAAGTGTGCCATGTAGTTGGTTACTCTCAGTCCTAATGTTGTTGAGGCAAACATGCGCTTTCCAAAGTGATCAGTCGCCCAAGACTCCCTGTTCAGGGGATGGACCATGGAGCTCTGTTCGAAGAGCTCCTTCTTAGTAGCTGCAGCCACCATGATAGCATCAATGGGGATGCCATTACTCCAAAAAAATCTTATCCTTGGGTGAACTAAAATTCATCAGCCTTTTTGGAGACCGGTTCCACTGTGTTCGGCTCCTTCCAAGCCCTGTCAGCAATGGAGTTCCACAAGAGTGTCAACAGGGAGGGATACCCAGGTAGAAGATGGGCCCGTTCCAAAAGCTTTCAGGAACACGGATTCCTCTAAAGACGGGGTGGGAGGAACACCAACCGCCTCCTTGCTTGAGAATTCTGAGGATGTCCCCCAAGGACAGTTTCTCAGACAGAAGTCTGGGGGACACATCTCCATCCTCGAAATCCACGTCCTCAGTGAGGGACTATCTAGGGAGTCAAAGTGCCTCCTCTTGCATGTCCTCATCCGAAGAGGCTCCTCCACGGTGGGTTCTGGGAAGGACTCAGAAGAGGCAGGGATCCAGAGCAGGGTAATGCCAGTCTGAAGGCACTCACGGGAGGGCTGACCCTGGAAGGATGATGAGGGCTCACCTGCCAAAGTTGAGAGGGGCTGGGGAAGACCTAGAGACAAAGAGGTAACTGCCCAGCCAGAGAAGGCCCTCTCCACTGCCCAGAAGGCCGGAAGGACAAGGCCTCCCTCTCCTCTCCCATAGCCGCAGCCACCCGGGAAGGAAGGAGGGACCCTGACGCACCAACGTCTCCAAACAATATCGGCCCCGATGAATTTGCCTGGGCAGCCAAACTCCTCCATGATCCGCCATAGCCCCTCACGACTGTGTCTAAGGCTTTGGTCAGGTCCACGAACGTTATGTAAAGGCCCCCATTTTGTTCCTGGCACTTCTCCTGAATTTGACATGCTGCAAATATTTCCAGTGTCCCTCGGTCCTCTCTGAAACTACAGTGACTCTCTGGCAGGTGTCCATCTTCCATGTGTTGAATGAGACAGTTGAGAAGGACTCTAGCAAGGATTTTGCAGGCAATGACCAGGAGAGAGATTAGTTTGTGGTTGTCACAAGAATGCCCGTTTCCCTTTCTCTTATAGAGATGGACAATGGAGGCATCCCTTTGCTCCTGAGGGATAAAGTACAGTTGTGTACCTACCATAAATGTAGATGTGTGAGTGTATTCACTGTTGCAGCCATTACATTTGGGTTATCCCGCTGGCAGGCTACCCGCAGTCGGCCAGAGTTCCAAAGTCTAGGTCCAGCGTCGGTTGCTGTTGCCTCTTCCCTGACGTCAGTGCGCCAGGGGTATAAAAGATGCAACCAACGTCATTTTCTTAAGTTTTTCTTGCCCCAGATGTCAGGTGCCCTCAGACAGGAAGGCTGAAAAGAATAAATTATGCCAAAAAGCATGCATGTACTAATATAAATCTTTCCTTCATCTACAAGCAAATACACCACATAGGTTGTATAGAGTTGAGAAGTACAGAAAAGTCCCAGCAATGAAAAAAGGGGGATGGTGGGTGGCTAACCTGGACTGCAACAGTGAATACACTTGAACATCTACATTTATGGTAGGTACACAACTGTACTATGTTCATCGCGTTTCACTGTTGCAGTCATTACACTTGGGTTGAATCCCAAAGCTGAGGTTGGGCGGCTGGGTCTAAATAGGATTAGAAGAGGCTACCAGGCCCTGCAGAAGTGCAGTGGCAAAGCCTGCTCAGGATTTAGAGTAGAGAGGTAAGTGGTAGTGCTTGGTGAAAGTGTGCACTGAACTCCAGGTTGCAGCTTCTAAAATGTCTTTGGTTGGTACTCCTCTGAGAAAGGCTGCTGCTCTGGTGGAATGTGGCCTAATGCCCTTACGCACTGATTTGCCATGTTGTGCATAACAGAAGCAGATGCAGTGTCCTATCCATTTTGAAATTGTCTGCTTGTGATAGGCTTTCCTTGTGATCCTGCAGCATAGGCTACAAACAGTTTCTCCGTTTTTCTGAAAGCTTTTGTTTTGTCCAAGTAGAATCATAGCTGTCTGTGTATGTCCAAAGAGTGCAGAAGTCTCTCCCCTTTATTCTGGGGGTTTGGGTAGAAAGTTGGTAAATGAATGGTTTGGTTAAGAGCCACATTGGAAACCACCTTTGGCATGAATGTTGGGTTTGTCCTAAGAGAAACCCTGTCCTGGTAAAAAATGATGAACGGTTCCACAGCCATTAATGCCTGTAACTCTGAGAGACTCTTCTTGATGAAGTTATTGCTAGGAGCAGAGCAGTTTTCCATGATAAGAATTTTATATCAGCTGTGCTGGCTGGTCCAAAGGGAGGCAGCGTGAGCTTTTCTAAAACAAAATTGAGATCCCAAGTTGGTAGTGGTGCTCTCCTTGGGGGGTCTTATGTTTTTTGCCCCTCTGAGGTACTGTCTTAGTAGAGGATGTGAAAACTAGGAGGTTCCGTATTGTAATGAGCTGAAATGGCAGAGGCATGGATCTTAATTGATGAGAAGGATAGGTCTTTGTCCACCATCTCAGTTAGGTATTGTAAAACCTGAGGTAAATTTGTAACAAGTGGTTTGAGCCCTTGTGTCTAGTTCCAAGCACAGAATCTCTTCCATTTTTCTGCATAAGATTTCCTAGTGCTGGGCCTCATGGCTTCTAAAATGACATCCATAACAGCTTTAGACAGAGGTGCAGTCTGAGTGGCTACATTATCTGCCATGCTGCCAGATTTAAGGTTCCGAGTGGACTGTGCAGAATCTGATTGTTTTGTTGAGTCAGAAGATGTAGAATTTGAGGTAAAGGCCAGGCTGGGCCTTGAGACGAGCTCTTTAGGACTGGGTACCAGTGCTGGCGTGGCCAGTCTGGGGCAATCAGGATCATTTTTGGCCTCTCGTCTGACTTTTAGAAGCACCTTGGTAAGAAGAGGCAGTGAAGGGAAGGCATAAATTGTCAGGGTTTTCCAGCTGAATGATAGAGCATCCACTTTCCATGCTTGAGAGTGATAAGTTCTTGTGCAGAATTTCTGTATTTGGTAATTGTGAGGGGAGGCAAAAAGATCTATGTCTGGTCGTCCCCATTTCCTCGTTATCATGCTGAACACCTGTGGATTTAGTTTCCATTCATGAGGATCCATGAGATTTCTGCTTAGTTCGTCTGCTAGTGTATTTTTTGTTCCTGGCAGGAATTGTGCCTGCAGATGTACTTGATAATTCAGTGCTGTGTTCCATAAAGTCATGGCTTGCCTGCATAAGGGGTAGGAATGTGTGCCCCATTGCTTGTTTATGTACCACATAACTGTGGTATTGTCCATAGGTTCATAGGTTCATACTAGGCTATCTGCCCGAGGGCATTTACAAGCCTAGCCCATAGTTTTGTGGCTTACGCCACCCCTTTAGTATGGGGAACTATACCCATTATTTTGCTGTGCCTTCTTTATTAATAGTTGTCCTGGATGTAGTAGGTCCTTGAAAGCTGTCAGCATTCTGTACAGCTAGCATCTCTTTTTGATTGATGTGAAGATGCATTTGTTCCTTGGGCCATGTGCCCTGAATACATTTTCCTGCCATGTGTGCCCCCCAGGCATAATCAGATGCATCCGTTGTTATTGTCTGCCTGGCTGTGGGTAAAGTGAAAGGCTGTCCCTTGTTGTGGTGACAGGCCTGGGCCCACCATCGAAACTCCTGTTGTAGGCAGGTAATTAAAGTGATGATTGTCTCCAGGCTGTGACAATGCTGAGTCCAAACACTTTTTAGATACCATTGTAGTTTAGTAGAATGCAGGATGCCA
Source organism: Protopterus annectens (assembly GCF_019279795.1). Classification (NCBI taxonomy): domain Eukaryota; kingdom Metazoa; phylum Chordata; order Ceratodontiformes; family Protopteridae; genus Protopterus; species Protopterus annectens. The sequence continues at coordinate 666,629,001 of NC_056729.1, forward strand.
TGAAGCCCAGGGCCTGCAGAATTTTTCTTGCAGGGAGCTGGGTTTTTGTTGCCATCATTTGAAAGTAATGAGTCAGTTGCCTCTGCTTGTCTGGCGTGAGATAAGCCATCTGGGTAGTTGTATTTAAGCTTGCACCCAGGAATATTATCTCTTGAGAGGGCACTAGTTTTGATTTCTTTTAGTTTACTGTGTACCCTAGGCAAATTAGCATTTTTTTTTTACAAACGCCAGATGCTTTAGAAGAATGTCCTTGCTCTCTGCTTGAATAAGGCAGTCGTCCAAGTAGGGATATATTTGAATTCTTTTTTGTCTGCAAAATGCAATTACTGGTTCCAGGCATTTTGTGAAGACCCTGGGCACAGTAGATAAGCCAAAGGGCAGTGCAGAGAATTGGCAATGCATTGAGCCTGCTATGAATCTGAGGTATCTTCTGCAAGATTGTCTGATTGGGACATGCAGGTATGCCTCCTTGAGGTCCAAAGTAACTAACCAAGCCTTCTTGCCCAGCATGGGCAGAAGTTGATGCAGTGTTAACATTTTGAATTTTGGATCATCCAGGAAAGTGTTTAGGATTGATAGGTCCAGGCTTTGTCCTTTCTAGGTACTAAGAAAAGTCTTGTGTAAAATCCTTGTCCCTGTTCTTGCTGTGGAACTTTTTGAATAGCTCCCATGTGCATAAGAGTAATCTGTGCAATCTGTTTTTGTGCCGCTGCCCATTGGTTTTGTAGCAGGTCTGGCATACCTTTTGGTTTTGGAAGCATGTGTAAGTGGAACCTGTAGACCTGAGAAACAATATTCAGCACCCATTGGTCCTGGGTGATCATGTGCCAATTTTTTGAGAAAAGTGCTAGCTTCCTCCCTAGGGGTGCTGTCAAAAGGTAAGTGCTTGGCATTTGCAGAGGGAAGTCATTGAGACTGTTTCCTATAAGGTTGTGACTTGTCTTCCCCTCCCTTGGGGGCTGAAGCACCCCATTGGTTAGGTCGGTAGGAGCCTTGGGGCTGAGATCTGCCTCTTGGGCGTCTGTATCTGCCTCTTTGTGGCCTGTCTGACACTGGAAAGAACCAATTTTTTGAAGGCCAGTTTCTGCTAAATTAGGTGGTTGTACTGGAGCATCCAATAATTTCACTTTAACATGGTCAGGTAAACTTTGTTCTTTCAACCAAGCATGCCTACGAGTAACAGAGCCTGTAACTGCGGCTCTACAAGAAGCCTCTAATGAATCAAAACCACATCGCAGAGTATGCTTTCCCACTTGTTCAACTGCATGCAATAAATCCTGCATTTCCTTACTGTCAGGACCTTCTGTATTTGAAACCATTTTCTGTTTTAACAATGACATGCGGTACTGTTGGTATTTAAGCATGTGAAACTGACAGTTTAAAGCTCTTACAGCTAAAGTAGCAGAAGTGTAAACTCCCCCCCCCCCATCTGTCCAGAGCTCTTGAATCCCTATCCGAGGGGACTGGATTTTTAGCGGTGGAAGCCTTAACCCCTTTTGGACCCAAAGAAATAAATAGTTTCTGGGTCTGCAGCAGGGTTTTTGTAAAGAAATTTCTGAGTCAGGGACTCCGTAGTACCTGTCTGGCTTGACTGGAGCAGGGGGTAAAGAATCAGGAGACAGACTGGATTCAGAAAAAACATCAACAACAATATCAAGCACAGGGGGGGTAGCTAGGGGCCTGTGCTGTGGCAATAAAAGGAAGTCTCTGAGCCTTTTCTTGGATTCTGAATAATCCTGGTTCTCCCAATGGAGATGCTCCCTCATGGTATGCAGGGTTTCCTCAAAAGAATAATCCTCAGGCGGAGAGGCTGAAGGTATGGACTCTTCTGCATCAGAGTCCTCATAGGGAGGGAGAGAATATCCCTGATCAGATGAGGAGTCAGAGAAAATAGAAACCTGGTCAGAGGAATCATAGTCAGTAACTTGCCTAGGCCTTTTGTCAGGAGGGGATGGGAACCCCTGATTAAAGTAATTAGGTCTTCGGCCATTTTAAGCATCTGTTTCTTTGGCATGGATGACTGTTCAGGAGAATCCTGTACTTGTTTCCTTGTCTTTAATGGTGTTTTTGACTTTGCCTTGGCTGCTGTAGTGGACTTAATAGTAAGCTGTGAAGGTCTGAAAACACCCTCAGAAGCCAATGCCTGCTCAGCGGCTCCGGACCCATCTGAGGGAATAGTTTCCGCAGGCCCAATACCTCGAGTTTCCACAGGCCTTGGTGAAGCAACGTGGCTGTTGGATACGGCCTGTGGCTCTGAGGTAGCGGGTGTCAGGGGCTGCAAAAGCTCCTCAATGAGAACCGGCGAACGACCTAGAAGAGGCTTCGTCGTCGGTTTTGGACCTCGGATGCCGGTCCTTTTCTTTGTCTTTGCGTTTTTTATAAATTCCGGTCTGTTGTTCCGAAGGCATTATGTAATTAAACCTTCGGCCAAAATAATGTAAAGCAAAATCAAACAGACGTTTAATAGTGCGTTTGTTGAATCTAGCACAAAACCAACAACTGGTAACGTCATGGTCAGGGCCTAGGCAAGGAATACAGTAAGAGTGAAAGTCCTTATGAGGTATTTGCTTCCCAGAAGAAATACAATTAACTTTTACTGACATCGGTCTGGAGCGAGAAAAAGTTTCTCCAACGGAGTACTTAGCTTTATTGAAGACTTCGGTTCCGAAACTCAAGTTAGAAAATCTCAGGAGTCGGCAGACCGGCACTTGCGAACTGCTTTTGCTTCGGGCACTGCGCGGCAAGAAAGACTGAAGAAAATGGCGTCGGTTGCATCTTTTATACCCCTGGCGCACTGACGTCAGGGAAGAGGCGATAGCAACCGACGCCGAACCTAGACTTTGGAACACTGGCCAACTGAGGGTAGCCTGCCAGCGGGATAACCCAAGTGTAATGACTGCAACAGTGAAACACGATGAACATCTTCCTGTTGCTACATGGTCTGGAAGAGCTTGGTGAGCTTCTGTAACAAGACTGGTCCTCCTGTCTTGTAGATTTCAGCAGGAATGGAGTCAGAGCCTGGTGCTTTACTTTTGGAGAGAAGCTTAATTGCTTCCTTAACCTCAGATTCCTTTGAAGGTTCTGCCAGGGAGGTGTTAATGACTACTTGCGGCAAGCGATCAATGGCTTCGGAATTGACAGAGGAAGGCCTATTCAGGACATTGAAGTGCTCAGCCCATCTTTCCAGGATGGCTTTCTTGTCAGTAAGCAGGGTGGACCAGTCGGCACTGAGCAGTGATGTTTCAGAGGACTGTGGGCTGTAGATGGGTCTTCAGGGCATCATGACAATGCTTATAGTTGTCGCTATCAGCGTACTTCTGGATCTCATCTGTCTTTCTGCTAAGCCAGGAGTCTTGCATCTCTCACAGCTTTGCTTGCACCTTGCTTTTGATGGAGTTATAGGCTGCTTTCTTGATGGATGTAGTGTCTTGCTGGAGGGCTCTGAAGGCTTCACGCTTCTTATCCAGCAGCTTCTGAAATGTCTTCATCATTATCATCAAACCAGTCCTGGTGTTTGTGTGTGTTCAGGTCCAAATGAGCAAGAGCAGTGTTGTAGACCGCATCCCTAAAGGCTGCCCAGTCCTCTTCTGCACTGTTGGTGCCAAAGCTGAGTTGGTCAAGCTTACTGTCAAGGTTCTCCCAGAGGTTCCGGCACACAAAGTGCTGTTCTAACTTGCTGACATCCAGGTGCTTATTGGTCGTTTCCCCTGCAGACGCCGCCTAGGGTGAATGTGCATGTTGAGTTTTGAGAGGATGAGTCTGTGGTCTGTCCAGCAGTCTGGCCACACATGGCCTTAGTCACTCTAACATCCTGTCCCTTCTCCTTACTATAACATAATCATGTCCAGTGCGTGCTGCGTTGATGCATCCAGGACATCTTGTTACGGCTGGGTAGGTGGAACACTATTTGTGATCAACAGGTCATGAGCTGCGCAAGTCTTCAGAAGTAGATGACCATTGCTGTTACTTTGGCCGACTCCATTCCTCCAAATGACACCCTCCCACGTCTGGTAGTCTGCACCAACTCTGGCATTGAAGTCGCCTAAGATGATGAGCTTATCCACCTTGGGCACAGATGCTATGAGGGACTCCAAGTCTTCATAAAACTTGTTAGTCTGGATTTGTCATGGTGGGGGCATATACACTGATGAAGGTGGCGTGGCACTTTCCTTTGAGGGGGAGCCGCAGAGACATGAGTCGGTCATTGAATCTTTTAGGGAGGCTGGCTAATTTGCTAATCAATTAGATCTGGTGGCGAAACCCACTCCTGCTTCACGACGTTCATCACTGCTGCGGCCACTCCAAAAAAAGTATAACCGGCTTTAACTTCTTTCAGCTAGCCTTCGTCTGCGAACCTGGTCTCACTGAGGGCTGCTACCTGGATGTTGTACCTGCAGAGTTCTCTTGCGACAAGTGCTGTCTGTCTGTTTTGGAGCTATCCATGAGCGTGTGCACATTCCATGTGCCAATGGTGAGCGAAGTCACCAATGCTTTTTTCACTGTGATTAGACCGTATGGTTGGGATCCCCGCCTGCTATGGCAAGCAGGCCAGGGGTATGATGAAGCAGGTTATGTTTAGGGCACCTTTTCTAGCCCCTTCCTCAGACAATGGAGGTAAGCAGAGTGATCCTAAATAGGGCTGCTCAGACACCCAGAAGGCTGCCGAACTCCACTGCTGTTTCAGTCTGGTAGAACAACCCATTGCCCTTGGCCTGTGTGTGAGGTTGATGGCTATAACTTCCAGTGCATCCGCACCTGCTGCTTCATCATTCGCCCATCGCCACAAGACTTGGGGGGGGGGTGATGTCTTGACTTGCACGTGAATTGGATTATAGTGAGAGAGTTGCGCAGATCAGTCTCACTCTCTTATCCCAGTCTATCTTGATCCAGTGGCAGGACATAGTCGAGACGACTAGGGATGGGTCAGGATGCAGTGGATGGCCAACAGTGTCCTAATGTGTCTCCCCCCTTTAAGAATAAACCAGGGACAACAGCATGATGATGTCATCAACAGAACAGAACTGGTAAATAGGGAAGGAACTACACAGGAAGCTTTCTCCTTTTCTGCTGAAGATTTTCCTGAACTCCCATTGCTTTCGCCCAACAGGCCCCAGGAGGCTAAATAACAAGATTCTCTTAAAAAAAAACTGAAAGAACAAGAACAGAAAAAAAAAATAATAAGTTATGTACTCACCATAACGTTCCATATGAGTAGTTATACTTCATTTTTCTGCAACCTGTGGGTATTCGGATCATATCGGATCCGAGCCGGCAACTTTTTTTTCTAACATCTGCTCTGAGCTCCTCCCCCTACCCATAATGCACTACCATCTCCTACCTTCCCCCCAGATCATGGTCTCCTTCGCTCTGAGCTCAGGGATAGTAAGTTTATTAATAACTTAGTCTTTAGTGTGTCTGAGTGAATTGTTTCCCTTCCTCCCCCAGAGTAGTTGTTAGGCCTGCCCTTCCCCTACATGTGTTTTGTGTGTGGTGTTTTTGCAGGTAGTGGTGTTTGGTGCAGGACCATGGCTGATCAGCCAAATCTGTATTTAAGAAATGCACTCCCCGGCTGATGGTCACACTCTGTGTGTTATTTGTTTGGGAGTGTCACATTGTTGACACAATGTGCAATCTGCACTGGGTTCAATCCTAGAGCCCTCAGGGATCGGAAGGCCAAATTGGTAGCTAAAGGCCTTCACCCTGCATCTATGCTGGAATCTGCCACGGCCTTGGTACCTAGTACGCAACCGCCCACCCAGACGGGGACTCAAACTCCCACTTCTTCTGGTGCTGGGTCAAGCAAGGAAAAAGCTACAGTCAGTGTAGCTGACAAAGAGAAGGACAGAGAAAGGCTCAAGGAGGATAGGGACAAGAAAAGGGACAGACCTCGCAAGAGATCCCAGACAGGGAGCTCTTCCTTAGTCCCCCTTCTAAGTCCATGAGGTCAGTTTCTCCACGGCTCCAGTCTCCTTGTTTTTCATCGGAGCCATTGGAACCTTCGGATCAGAGGCCTTCCTCGCCCTCACTGCGCAGACCAGCAAGATCAGAGTCGATGGCTTCTTCGCGATCGACTCAGAGCTTATCAGACTTAGACATGGACAGGATGATGCGGAGATTCATTCAGACCCAAATACAGATGGGAGTCTTGACAGCCCCTCTCCCTCTGGAGGGGGGACCTCCATGCCCTTTTCCCACCCCATATCTCCTTCCCCGGTCCGTGCTTCGGGGCTCTTGGATCGGAGGATTTTCAGAGCTTGTAGCTCGGCGCTGACTGTTCCCCCAACCTAGACTCAGACTGTTACCTTGAGCTCCTCGGATCCGATTAATTCGGACCAGAGTGGCTCTCGGAGCCGCGGACGGGGAGTCGGACCCGAGGGAATGGATTCTTTGGCTCTGCCTTTTTCAGATCCGACCTGTTTCCTCGGACCTCAGGCCACCCTTGCTTTGGCTCCGGTCCCTGATTCAGATACTGGGAGGGAGTCTTCCTTGCTGGGTGCCAAGGAGGTATGCTCTCCTTCAGCTTTCTAAGTGGTGGAGAGGGTTCTCTCCCAAGGATCGAGACCCCAGCTCACCCCCTATGATTCCACTCAGACACCCCTGGATTTGTCGACGACTCCCTTCATCCTGTCTCAGGGACAGCCCGTGCCAGAGGATCCCCAGGTTATTTCCCCTGAGGAACCCCCTGTGGCTCATGAGTCCTCTTCTGAGAGTCCCACTGAAGAGGGTCACCATAAGCGCAAGTACAAAAGGAGGCATCGGACTCAGAGTCCCTCACTACAGACACTGACTTAGATGAAGGAGAAGGTTCCCCCAGGTCACCTCCCGAAGACGTCTCCTTCGGTGAAATCATGAAGATCCTCCGCCAGAGGGGAGGTTGGTCAGCCCCAAAACCTTCTGGGGATGAGTCAGTGTTCCTGGAGGCCTTTTGCACGTGCCCATCTACTTCCTGGGTGTCCCTGCCAGTGGACCCCTTGGTGGACCTCATCACCACGCTGGCATGGAAGGAGCCTGACAATGTAGAGCCCATCCCCAAACGCCCCAACAAAATTTTATCTCCCCCTTCCGACAGACAACCTTGGTCAAAAGGAGCCCCCAAGAAGGAACTAGCACAGGAGAGTTCATCATTCCACCCTCCAGACAAGGAGTCCAAGTCGGTGGATAGGTTTGGGAAGCGCGTTAATTCCTCAGCGACCTTTTCAATCCATGCAATGAACTATTTGGCACATGTGATCTGGCTTCAGCGAGACCTTGCATTGGAATTCACCGAGTCGTCCCCAGAGTCTTTATCGCTGCAGGACAAACAGTTGTTCACTGCGAAAATGTGTACTCTGAAGTCAGTCTCAAACACGTCTATGCGGCTCCTTTCCCATGCCACGGAAGGAGCAGCTAGGGTGGCCGGGACAGGCACAGCCATGAGGAGTCATGCCTGGCTCAGGTTGTGTCAGTTCGCGGACCCTTTCAAGGCATCATTTATTAATGCTCCGTATGACGGTTCTTCCCTTTTCGGGAAGACAGTACAGGACACACTTGTCCACAGCGAAAAGGACGGGAAGACTTTGTCTGCCATCAGGATCCTCATCTCTAACCCTCAGCGGTCCTTCTCTAGGAATCAAAGAGGGCAAAAGAAGATGTGGTTCTGAAAATCTCAGTTTTCCCGGGATTCTCAGGACAACTATTCCCCCAGAGGTAGAGAGAAAACAGGATTGACGCCGACCCGGAGGTAGAGGGGGTCCCAGGAATTTTGGATCTAGGGTACCCTTTTCTGATAGGCCCGATCAGCAGCCCTGAGGGGTTGCCCGGCTGTCCTACTATGGAGGCAGTCGAGGGAAGATTGTCCTTACACCCAGCGGCATGGGAGTCCATTACGACAGATCGCTGGGTGTTACAGATTATATCCAGAGGTTACACTATCCCATTTGTTGCCCCTCCAAATGTTCCAAAACACCTCCCGGATGTTCCACCCACCCACTCACAGGGAGGCCGCAGCTCTAGAGGTTTCAAAGATGCTTCTCAAACGAGCCATCGAACAGGTCCCCCTCGACCAGTCCGGATCAGGCATCTACTCAAGGTTCTTTTTAGTGCCAAAAAAGACATGGGACCTCAGGCCCATTCTAGACCTGTCACCTTTGAACCTGTCTGTAGCCAAACAGAAATTCCGAATGGTCACCCTACAGTCCATTCTACCTGATCTCCGAGAGTGCGACTGGATGTGCTTGTTAGACCTCCAGGATGCTTACTACCACATCAAGATCCACAGAAGCTCCAGGAGGTTTCTGCACTTCCGGCTGGGAGCCAGTCATTTTCAGTTCAGAGCCCTACCCTTCGGTCTCACCAGAGCCCCCAGGGTGTTCACCAAGGTAATGGCAGTTGTAGCGCCTTACATGAGGCTTCAGGGTATTCAAGCATTTCCTTACCTGGACGACTGGCTCTTCGCTGCGCCCAACAAGCGTCTGCTTTGTCTGGCCCGAGACTACTTCATTCGGTTGGCAGATCTATTGGGGATTACAAGTCAATGTTTAGAAATCCCAACTGCAAGCAGTACAAGTTTTAGACTTCATTGGGGCACGGCTAGACACCTTGCAGATGAAAGTATTCTTGACTCCAGACAGGATCTTGCACCTCATGTGCCACATAGCTCAAATAGTGAACTTCAAGTCTCCAAAGGCGAGCAAGGTTCTCCGGGCACTGGGCTCCATGACTGCCTCCATATCGATTCTCCCTTGTGCGCGCCTTCATATGCGGGTTCTTCAATGTACTCTGGCTGTTCAATGGTCTTGGCTAGACCTGCCCATGGAATTTCCGATCAGGATCAGTCACACCTGCAGGAAGTCCCTTCTTTGGTGTTAAATTCACCGGAGATATTAGGGTGCCCCTTCGCATCATCTCCAGTCCAAGCCAAAGTGACCACGGACACCTCCCAACTTAGGTGGGGGGGGGGGGGAGAGACACTGTTCGAGAAGGACAGTCCAAGGCACATGGTCCCAGTCAGAGACCAAGTTGCACATAAATGTTCTAGAGACAAGGGCAGTGCTTTTAGCGTTGGAAGCCTTTCACACTGTCCTTCCTCTCGGATTGACTGCAAATTCAGTCAGACAACATGTCGGTTTGTCTGGTATATCAACAAGCAGGGAGGAACCAGATCCTATCTCATATGTCGCGAGGCCATGAGTGTGGGAGTGGGCAATTTCCACCAGTCAGTTTCTGATAGCAACACACATCCCGCAGTGCTCCAACATTTTAGTGGACAGATTGAGTCGGGCTATTCTGATGCCGTATGAGTGGTCTCTGAAAACAGTCAGTAGCAGAAGAGATATTCCTTGCATGGGGGTCAGCCTTGCTGCTTTCTCTTCGCATCTCCTTTCAATGTGAACTGCAGCAAGTTCTTCGGTCTAATTCCCTCACCAGAGGAAGCCCCAAGAGACGCTCTAGTCCATGCTTGGCCCCCCAGGCTTCTGTATGCTTACCCACCATTGCCACTCATTCCGAAGTTTCTTCAGAAAGCTTGCCAACTGCGGTGCAAAGTTATCCTCCTTATCCCCCTCTGGCCTTGTCAAGTTTGGTTCCCATTCCTTTGGTCTCATCTCTTAGCTCCTCCTTGAGTTCTGGATCCCTTCCTGGATCTAATCTTCCACCCTTCGGGTGTCCACCCGCCTGACCTGGGCAGCCTCAAGCTGACAACTTGGTAGCTCCAGTTCCATTGATTGCCAGGATTCCCAGTCTTTCATCACCGGTAAAATCCATACTGGTGGCTTCTCTTAAAGATTCCACTAGGAAACTTTATCGCAGTAAATGTAAGTGTTTTTCCATTTGGGCCTCACAGAGAAACCTAGATCCCTTTACAGCCCCTATTCCAGAGGTGCTGGATTTCTTGTCTGGCATTTTTCAGCAAGGAGCTAGCTCCTCCACAGTGAAAGTACAATTGGCAGCCATTTCTAATTTTCATGTTGGTGAAGACAACATTGCCTTAGCCTCTTCTAGGCTGTGTAAGGCCTTTCTTAAAGGCACTTTTCTGTTGCGCCCTCCTGTCAAGGATTCAGTGCCCCCTTGGGACCTTACCTTTGTCCTACAGGAATTAGTGGCTCCTCCATTCGAACCTGCAGCTTCGGTGGATTTAAAATTTTTATCCTGGAAGACAGCTTTCCTAGTCGCCATGACATCTGCTAGGAGGGTTTCTGTGCTTCAAGCTCTGTCTGCCGTGCCTCCTTATTTGGTCTTCCATAAGGATAGAGCCTCTCTCTCCATACTAATCCTTCCTTCTTACCCAAAGTGGCATCTGAAGCAAACATAAACCAGTCCATTAATCTGCCTGTTTTCTTTCCTAATTTCCAAAACAAGGTGAATACAAACTTAATTTGTTAGATGTTCGTAGACAACTTTGCTTCTATCTTTATAGAACAAAATCATTCCACAAGACTGCCTAGTTTGTTTCCTTTTCCAAATCCTTTCTGGGAAAGGCTATTTCTAAGGTTTCTTTGGCCAGATGGATCACTCTTTGCATTTCGCATGTCTACAAAGCAAAAGGTTTATCTCATCATGGTACTGTTACTATTAATGCTCACTCTACCAGGTCCATGGTGACTTCTGCTGCTTTTTGGTCTAGGGTTCCTTTGGACGACATTTGTGTAGCAGCGACCTGGGCCAATTCACATACCTTCATTTCTCATTACAAATTAGATCAAATTTCTAGGGGTAGAGCATCCTTTGGCTCTGCGGTGCTCAGGAATATCCTTCCATAGGGGCCTCTCAGGATTGGAGTAGCTGGGGACTCTGTCCCACAGGTGGCAGATAAAATGAAGTTAACTACTTCACATAAAAAAGTTATGTACTCACCATACCGTTCCCTCTGAGTAGTTATACTTCATTTTTCTGCAACCTTCCCTCCCTCCGTCCCCTGCAACCTTCCCTCCCTCTGTCCCCCAGACCTTGTTCTGTCTATACAGGCTTGGTTCATTGGGCTGAGTTGCTTATGTATTTAGTTGTAGCAAACTCGATCTGAGGGAAGGTAGGAGATGGTAGTGCATCATGGGTAGGGGGAGGAGCTTGGAGCAGATGCTAAAAATTGCTGGCTCGGATCCGATATGGATCCGAATACCCACAGGTTGCAGATAAAATGAAGTTAAGGCAATGCGAAGAGATCGCAGCAAGGTTGACCCCATTTGACGAAGATCTGTTTCGCTACCAAGGGGTTCAGAGACCACTCGTAAGGCGAGAGGATTGTTCGACTCAGCTTGTCCGCTAAAATGTTGGACCGACCCGGAATGTGCGTTGCTGGCAGAAAACGGTTGGTGGATATTGCCCACTCCCAAACTCTCATGGCCTCTCGGCAAAGAGGGTAAGACCTGGTCCCTCCCTGTTTGTTGATGTACCAGGCCACTGACATGTCGTCTGTCTGAATTGCAATAGTCCCCAGAGGAAGAAGGGTATGGAGAACTTGCAACGCTAGAAGCACTGCCCTCATCTCCAGAACACTGATATGCAGAACGGTCTCCGAGTCCACGTGCCTTGGGACAGTTCTGCCCATGCAATGCCCCCCACCCACCCTATGCAAGAAGCGCCCGTGGTCACCGTGGCTTGGGGTAGAGGCATCAAAAATGGCCGCCCTTCCCGAAGCTCTCGGGAATGGAGCCACCAAAGCAGGGATTCCCTGCAAACCCTGCTGAGGGGAATCGGGGAGTCCAACGGATGTCGAAGGATGGACCACTGTACCTGTAAGGTCCACTGAAGAACCCTTATGTTCAAGCGGGCTAGGGGGAAAGGTTGACAGCTGCTGCCATAGACCTTAGAGCCCTCAGGACTAATTCCGCTGGTGGGGCCGGAGACTGTAGAAGTGCTAAGACGTGGAGAGTTAGGTTGCGGAGTCTGTCAGATGTCAAAAGGCCTTGGACTGAAGCGTGTCTATTCTGGCCCCTATGAAGTCCAGGACCTGAACAGGCTGAAGGGATGATTTTTTGTAATTTATAGTGATCCCCAACTGGTGGGCCAAGAGCAGGAAACAATCCCTGGCTGAGCACAGTAGATGCTTGGTGGGAGCGGCGAGGAGCCAGCCGTCCAGGTAAGGAAAGACCTGTATTCCCTGAAGCCTCAGGTGGGCCGCTACAACTGCCATGACCTTGGTGAACACCCTGGGGGCTGTGGTGAGGTCAAAAGGAAGGACCTTGAACTGATAATGACTGGCCCCCAACCAAAAGCAGAGAAACCTCCTGGATCGCCTGTCCATGAAAATGTGATAGTACGCATCCTTGAGGTTTACGGAGCACATCCAGTCGTTCTCCTACAGAAGAGGGTGAATAGATTGAGGAGTGACCATCCGAAATTTCTCCTTGGCAATGAACAGGTTCAATGTAGACAGGTCGAGAATTGGCCTTAAGTCCCCCGTCTTTTTTGGCACCAAAAAGAACCTGGAGTAATTGCCCGACCCGGACTGGCCTGGGGGGACATGCTGGATGGCTCTTTTTCTTAGCAGTTCCTTTATCTCTAAAGCCGCCGCCTCCCTCTGACTGGGTGGAACATCAGGGAGGCGCCTCAACTGAGGGGGAGGATTTATGAAGGGGATAGAGTAACCTCTGGATATTATTCGGAGCACCCAACGATCTGTCGTGATGGACTCCCAATGTGCTAGGTGTTCCGAGAAACGCCCCCGACTGCCTCCAGAGAGGAGAAGTCGGGCAACCCCTCAGGGTTGTTGCGCAGGTCGGTAAGAAAAAGGCTCCCTCAACCCGAAATTCTTCGCCCCCCCCCCCTCTGCCTCTGGGTCGGCGTCCGCCTTGTCCTCCCCTGCCTCTGAAGGGTGAAGTGTCCGGAGCGTAACGGGATTGTTGAGATTTCCGGAACCACATCTTCTTTTGTCCTCTCTGGTTCCTGGAAAAGGACCTTTGAGGAGCAGAGAAGCGGATTCCGACGGCAGACGTTTTCCTGTCTCTCTCACTCTGGAGCAGCATATCGCTGACGGTCTTGCCAAACAGCATAGAACCGTCAAAGGGAGCATTCATGAAGGACGCCTTGAAGGGTTCCACAAAGTCGGAGCCAGGCGTGACGCCGTAAGGCGATGCCTGCTCCGCTGGCTCTAGCTGCCCCCTCCGTGGATATTGATTTTAGAGTGGCCATTCGTGTCGAGAAGGTTCGTTTGTCCTCGGCCGACATGGACTCTGGGGGTGACCCAGCGTACTCTTTCACTAGATCCCGCTGAAGCCTAACCATGTGTGCCAAGTAATTCAGCTCCCTTATGGAAAAGGTGGCTGAAGCAAACATCTGCTTTTCGATGCGATCCATCGTCCAAGACTCCTTGTCAGGAGGATGGACCGAGGAACTATCCTGTGCCAGTTCCTTCTTGGTGGCAGCCGCCACCACCATGGCATCTACCGGGGAACCTTTACTCCATGCTGTCTTGTCTGTCAAGGGACTAAGGATCTTATCTGGTCTCCTGGGGATTGGCTCTACAGTGTCCGGCTCCTTCCACGCCCTGGTAGTAATTAGATCTACCAGGGGGTCGGCCGGAGGGGTGGCTGAAGCAAACATCCGCTTTTCGATGCAATCCACCGTCCGAGACTCCTTGTCGGGAGGATGGACCAAGGAACTATCCTGTGCCAGTTCCTTCTTGGTGTCAGCTGCCACCACCATGGCATCTACCGGGGAACCTTTACTCCATGCTGTCTTGTCTGTCAAGGGACTAAGGATCTTATCTGGTCTCCAGGGGATTGGCTCTACAGTGTCCGGCTCCTTCCACGCCCTGGTAGTAATTAGATCTACCAGGGGGTCAGCCGGAGGGGACACCCAAGAGGTAGACGGGCCTGCATCAAACGCCTCCAAAAACACCGACTGATCCGAGGAAGGTTTTAGGGCTGACCACCCCCCTCTAATGCGCAGCATCTCCATAATGTCTCCAAAGGAGCCGTCCTCAAGGGGTGACCTGGGGGAACCTTCCCCTTCCTCCATGTCAGCGTCTTCCGTGAGGGACTCGGGGGAGTCCAAGTGCCTCCTCTTACACTTTCGTTTGTGAGGAACCTCCTTGGGGGGACTGTCCGAGGAGGGCTCAACAATGGGGTCATGCTCCTCTACAGGAACTTGCTGGGGTGTAGACACAGGCTGTCCCTGGGGCCGGATGATGGATGACAAGCCCATCTGCGAGGGAATGATGGGTGGATCCGTAGCAAGAGCCTGGGGCCTCGAATCCCTCGAGAGGACCTCCCCCACCATGTCGAAAGACGAAGGTGAACCGCTCTCCCTGGGATCCGAGAGCAGCCCCTTCGGATCAGACGTGTGGATCAGCGCAGGAGCCGAGGCGATCGGACCCAAAAAGGAAGTATGCTCCGACCGTATCAGAGCCGAAGACACACTCACCCCTCCGGATCAGAGGCTTAGCTCACGGCCCTGACAGCTCGGATCCGAAAAAGGACACGATAAACTTGAAGGTAAGGCTGGCGAAGTAGCGATTACTATCGGCGCCGACTCCCCGGCTCAGAGGCTACTCGGATCTGACAGCTCTGAAACCCGATAATGGATCGGAGAAGGAGCAATGGGGGCAAAGAAGGGGGCCAAGCTCTCCTCGGAGGGGGGAGGCAAGAGCACTCCCATCTGCATCTGGGCCTGAAGGAAGCAATGCATCACCTGGTCCATGTCCGCGTCAGAAAGGCTTCTTGTAGACCTAGAAGCCGCCGAGGCTGGCAAGGAGGGCCGCCTCGATGACCTCGAAGGTGGTCGGGGCTCCTCCTCCAGCTCCGGAGAGAAATGTGGGGAACGGAGCCGAAAGGGGGAGGACCCGGAAACCTTCAAGGGAGAACAGAGCTGCTTAGCCGGCGGGGCAGAGTCGGCCCGCCGCTTGGGGCTCCTATGCCTCTCCCTGTCCTTGTCTCTCTCTTTCTCCCTTCTCTTTCTTTCTAGGGTCCCTCTCTCCCTGGGACACAGTGGGAGGTTGAGTCCCGGCCAGGGGAGCAGGAACCATTGGCTGAACAGCCGCAGCCACGACTGGCACCACTGAGGGAGAGGAGGAAGAAGTAGAATCCACGGGCAAAAGGTCCGCTAAGATTAACTTGTTCCTCCTGTCTCTCACAGCCCGGGGGTTAAAGGCGGCACAAATCTGGCAGTCTGATGTTAAATGAGCAACCCCCAGGCAAAGAACACACCGAGTGTGGCCATCAGCTGGGGACAGCTTATGGCCACACTCAGAGCATTTGGAAAAAATGGCCTTCGGCCATGACTAACACAATCACACTCCCTAACACACAGATAAGGGGAAGGGAAATTAATTTAGTTTATTTAAACTTAGTGTAACTAAATTAACTAGTCTAAGGGATCGACTATCACACATACACACACACACACACACACACACACACACACACACACACACACACACACACACACACTTAACTGGTAAAAGACAGAGAAGAACACCTATACTAATCTTACCTAATTACAAGGAGCTAGTCACTCGTGCTTATAGAAGCCGCAGCAAACGAGATCTGGGGACTGGAGGGAGGTAGCAGGGTATTATGGGTAAGGGAGAGGAGCTTGGAGCTCGGATCTCTAGCTTGGAATGCTGCCGGCTCGGATCCAGGTCGGATCCGATACCCACAGGTTGCTGATCAAATGAAGTTAACTACTTCAGATAGAAAGTTTTGTATGAACTCAGTAACTTGAAACAGGTGAGATTCATGAAAGCAGACAAGGGGGTAGCTTGGTAATCATGAACATACAAACATAACACTGGTGCTGAAAAAGTGTTAGACAGTAGTGAAGAATACTTGGAAGTGACCGTACAAGTGTATGATAGCTTTAAGTATATACAGCATTGTTTGTAGGACTGCCTTATGAATGAACTAATACATTTTGAACTATACAGTTTTATGTTGGTTGAATATCCTAAAATAGGAATTCTGTTTGGGATACCTAAAATTCATAAAGATTAAATAAACCTCCCATTTAGACCGATAGTCTCTGCACCACATAATAGTACAGAGGGCATCTCACTGCTTCCAGATTGTATATTAAATCCTATACTCAAGGCTTTCGTACATCAGGGATTCTTGGGACTTTTTGATGAGCATAAAGTCCTTTCAAGGTGTGTACAGATTTTAGGAAGGCAGTTGTTATAGGTTAACCTTAGATGTGGTCTCTCTCTTTACCTCAATACCCCAACAAGAAGGTATTGAATGTATTAGATTATATCTAAACGTGTATACAGATACAGATACTTTTCTTGTTAAATTATACTGCCCCCTCTTAGAAATAGTACTAGAGAATAACTTTTCTGTTTAAAGACACACACTACAAGCAACTAAGGGGGTAGCTATGGGGTCCTCAGTAGCTCCAGCCTTTGCTAGTTTACTAGTAAGCTGGTGGGAAAGATAAATTTTGAGTAAGAGAGATTTTGCTAAAATATAGTTTTTTTTATTGGTAGTTTGTCAATGCTTATGATAAAAATAAATCAAAGATCTATTACAACTCAGTAACACCAATCATATCTTGGCTAGTATTAACAACAATTCTAATTTCTTAAAATTTGTGTTAGGAGATGAAGGACAAATAGTTTGCTTTTTACACGTACATTTAAACTGGGATTACGGTAACAGTACATTTGTAAGTAAAATCCATCGAAAGAGTACTTTTTCCAACAGTTATCTTAACTGCAATAGTAATCATCCTAAACTATATAAAAAACAACATACCCAGAGGCCAGTTTATAAGAGCCTCTATGATGACAAGTGAAGACAATGACTTTTGGGAAAAAGTAAACTTCATTACTTCCTTGTTTAAAGAAAAAGGCTATACAGTAGACATGTTACATAAAAATGTTCAGGAAATTATTTCCAAGAGATATGAACAATTTGAACCCATCTTAGTTAAAGGGTCTCAGCCGAAAGACAAGGGAAATTCTACAGAGGAAACAAATAGATCTAGATATACCATAGAAGTGTCTGTAGATACAGTATCTAACAAATGGAAGATTATAGAAGAGATTAGAGAACTGACATCCTAGGTAAACAACCTTTTTATTTTTGTTTATAAGAAGAACAGTAACATTACACAAATGTTATAACATGACCACACTAAAGTGGATGCCCCACATAACAAAAACAAGGGTACTTTTAAGTGCAATAGTTGTACTGCTTCTATGTTTATATATGAAGGGCCCTACGTGATGTTAGAATATTTGCAGTACATTATAGAAACACCTGGAAGATATACTTGCCAGACTAAACGGATAGTAGTATACATAGCTTTGTGTTTAAGCTGTCCTAGTTACTATATAGGAATAAGCACTAGGAAGTCGGGCACTAGGATAAAAGAATATCTTTATAACATTAAACAAAGAATAAAAATAATGCCCTATATAAACATACTATTAGGTGCAATAATTATAAGAAGTTTCTCTTTGCAGTGGTAGAACACATACCTTATGACTTAAGGGAAGAAAATTATAAAAATCAGGTGGAACAAAGAAACTGAATGGCAAGTAAGCTTAGAGGCAGACAAACCACGAGGTTTAAATGACAATATTTTCTGAAGGACAGTAGATTGGCTATAGGAGTTTAGAAGTTAAGGGGTTAAATAAAGGGGCAATTAACATTGGAAGTGTTTTTAATTATATGTTTATTGTAATTGGTTAACACGATTTTATTTCAAGTATTTAAGCTTATGTATTTTTTGTGCAATATATTTCTGAAGTCTATTGCTATTGACGGAAGCATGAAATAAAGTTCATATTAACGCTAAAGAGTTGCTTTAAGGCTAGTCTCTGATTTAACCATGGTTTTAAGTATAATTTATTTGTGTTTTACCATTGTTTGGAGACTGTTCCAGTTTTTATTTTGAAAATGTGTAGTATTCCATCCATACTTTGCCTAACAGATTTCCTTCGTTGCATGATATACTCTGCCTACATTTACTTCTAATACTCATCTATACACTGTGTAGAATAATTACACTCAAATAGTCATACATGACATGATGAGGTTTGTAACTTCCTCTTTAAAGATTATGCTTTTTATCTTTTGTTATAATTATGCCCTCAACTTGTAAAGTGGGCTTTCTTATTCTAAAATATGTAGTCTTTACTTAGTTACTTCAGTGGACCTACATTTATTAAAATTTAATAAATGGTTGTTTCCATTTACTATATGGTACGCTACTAATTACTTCTTGGTTCCATGGCATCCACCCCCACCTTCTGATGATATACTAGAGGTGGAGAAACAGTTCTGTAGTGGGTTGGCACATTTTCTGTAGTCTGCAAGAAGATGTTATTACATTTTATGAAAATCTGTATAAAGCAGAGGAATGTGGAATCCAAGAAATGTCACAGATGGAACAATTTATGGACTTAATTATCCCAAGGTTAAAGGAAGATAAGCCTCAAAAATTAGCAGCCAAGACAGGAAGATTAGAAAAAACAGTAATAGACAATTAATCAACAAAGAAGTCCCCATGAATAGATGGTATTCCAGCGGAAGTTCGAAAGTTATGAAGGAAGAAAGTGATAAAGATCTGGAATGTTTTGTTTTACTGTATTTTAAAAAGTATGGAAGTACCTGTACATTGGAAGAAATCTGCAATGACTATTACCCAAAGAGGGTACTGATTGGTCAGATCCAGCTTCATATAGACCCAGTTTAATTCTATATTTGCTGGCAGAACAGAAAAAGTGTTGCCAAAAGTGATAGCTATAGATTGACGTGGTTTTGTGGAGTACAGGCAAACATTTAACATTAATAGAATAATAATACATAGGAAAGCACAGAGTAAGAAAACACTACTACATGAAACATTCCATAAGAATCATCTGGGAGTTTATGAGTAGGGCTATGTTAACATTTATGTTCCTTGATAGGATAATAAGGGGGAAATGCAAGGAGTCAGACGCCAAGATGGTGGACACCCTGTGAGCACTGTTTCCCTGCATCTCTCATTACCAGAAAAAAAAAAAAAATAGTTAAACAGCCATCAAAATAACAATTGGAAACTCTTCAGAAGTGCCAAACATTATCTGATGCAGATGAACTAATAACCTCCAAGCTCAAAATACCTTTAAAAAAAGTTAGACAATTTAATACCTTAGAGCACATATGCTGAGGCCTGCAGCCCTTGCAGGAGAAGAGAAAATCTGCAAGACTTTCCAAAATGTCTCAAACAACTGAGCAAATGGATTTACAAACTACAAAAACCAAGTTGTCACAAATTAACTCACCAGACAAAAAAACAGTTATTAAAAGGCAAAGAAAGCACAGTTGTGTACACTTACCATAAATGTAGATGTTAGAGAGTGTATTCACTGTTGCAGTCATCACATTTGGGTTATCTGCTTGCAGTAGCCCTCAGTCGGCCTGATCAAAGTCTTGGGTCCGGCGTTGGCTGCTGTCTCATCTTCCATGACGTCAGGTAGTCAGGGGTATAAAGCATGCAGCCGACACCATTACATCAGCTTTTCTTGCCCCAGATGTCAAGTGCCCCCATAATGGGAAGCAATTATATACAAGGTTACACCTCCAACAAGACAGCAAATACACCAAAAAGTTTTAAGCATAGTAAACAAGAACAGAGGTATAGCCAATAGAAGTCAGGGGGCTGGAATGAGGATAACCAGGACTGCAACAGGCAATACACTCTAACATCTACATTTATGGTAAGTGCACACAACTGTACTATGTTTTTCGTGTTTTACTGTTGCAGTCATCACATTTGGGTAGATTCCCAAAGCTAAGGATGGGAGGAGAAAATTAGATAGCATTAGGACCAGCTATAAGGCCCTGCAAGACTGCAGTGGCAAAGCCAGCTCTGGATTTAGAAAAAATTGGCAAATGGTAATGCTTGGTGAAGGTATGTACAGAACTCCAGGTAGCAGCTTCTAGGATGTCCCTGGTAGGAACACCTCTGAGAAAGGCTGTAGAGGTAGATGCAGCCCTGGTCAAATGTGGTCTTATCCCCTGTAGGCATATTTTCCATGGTGCTTATAGCAGAAATGAATGCAATGGCCTATCCACTTACAAATGGTTTGCTTTGAAATGGCCTTCCCCTCTGCCCCTGCAGCAAATGCAACCAGCAGCTGTACAGATTTCCTGAGAGGTTTAGTCCTGTCCAAGTAAAATCCAAGTGGTCTGTGCACGTCCAAGGAGTGCAGTATTCGTTCCCCTTTGTTCTGTGGATTAGAAAAGAAGGTTGGCAAATGAATGAACTGATTAAGGGCCACACCGGATACCACCTTGGGCATGAAGGAAGGATTGGTCCTGAGGGACACCCTGTCCACATGAAAGATGATGAAAGGCTCTACTGCCATGAGGGCCTGTAATTCAGATACCCTTCTTGCTCAAGTGATGGCTAGAAGGAAGGCTGTTTTCCAAGAAAGGAATTTCAACTCGGCATTTGCAGCTGGCTCAAAAGCAGGTAAAGTGAGCTTTTCCAATACAAAGTTAAGGTCCCAGGCTGGAGTAGGGTCTCTCCTGGGTTTTGCCCCTCTGAGGAACTGCTTCAGCAGTGGATGAGAGAAGAGGGGTGGTTCTGTATTGTAATGAGCTGAAATGGCTGAGGCATGAATTTTGATGGAGGAAAAGGAAAGGCCCTTGTGAAGCATCTCAGTTAAGTACTGAAGAAGCTGAGGTAAATTGGGCGCTGCTGTGTCCATCCCCAGAGTTTGGCTCCAGGAACAGAATCTTTTCCATTTTTCGGCATAGGATTTTTTAGTACTAGGCCTCCTTGCCTCCAAAATGACATCCATCACTTGCTTACTGAGGGATGGTAATGGAGAGATCAGGTAATTAGCCAGGCTGCCAGGTTCAGGGTTTGAAGCTGTGGGTACAGGATCTGGCCCTCCTGCTGGGATGGCAGGGGTCTGAGGCAGGTGCCATGGAGCCAGCATTGACACACTGTGCAAGAGAGGGTACCAGTGTTGGTGTGGCCAGTCTGGTGCAATCAGTATTGTCCTTGGTTTGTCCTGTTTGATCTTTAGTAGTACCTTAGAGAGGAGAGACAGAGGGGGAAAGGCATAAACTGATAGGATTTTCCAGGTGAAGGACAGGGCATCCACTTTCCAAGGTTGTTTGTGGGGAGTCCTTGTGCAGAATTTGTCCAACTGGTAGTTCTGGGGGGAGGCAAACAGATCTATCTCTGGGCTTCCCCATTTGTTTCTCACCATATTGAATATCTTTGGTTCCAGTTTCCACTCGTGTGAGTCCATGAGATTTCCGCTTAGTTCATCAGCCAGTGTATTTAGCTTTCCTGTCAGGAATTGAGCCTGTAGGTGCACTTGGTAGCTCAAGGCTCCAGTGCCATGGCTAGTTTGCAGAGAGGGTATGAGGGTTCCTCCCTGCTTGTTTATGTACTACGTAACAGTGGTGTTGTCCAGCTTTACCATTAATTGTCCTGGAAGAAGGTGGTCCTTGAAGGCTGTCAGAGCATTCTGTACAGCTAACATTTTTTTGATTGATATGCAGGTGTATTTGACCTGGGTTCCATTTGCCCTGAATGCACTTCCCTGCCAAGTGAGCCCCCCATACATAGTCTGATTTGTCTGTTATTAGTTTGAGCGGCAGAGGGTAGCGTGAATGGCAGTCCCTTGTTTTGGTGGCAGGCCTCTGCCCACCAAAGGAACTCTATCTGTAGACAAGGTAGGATAGGAATAATTGATTCTAGATCCTGAGAATGTTGACATCATAGGCTTTTTAGATACCATTGTAGTTTCCTCATATGCAGTCTTGCTTATGGAATTAAGAGAATGCAGGAGGCCATGAACCCCAGGGCTTGCAGTATTTTCCTTGCAGATAACTGGGTGTTTGTGGCCAGTAGTTTGAAGTAGGCAGTCAAATGAACTTGTTTCTCTGGCGTGAGGTAGGCCATCTGGGAAGTTGTATTCAAGCTTGCTCCCAGGAATACAATTTGTTGGCGGGGTACAAGATGCGATTTCTTTTTGTTTATGGTGTACCCCAGAGAAGTTAGCAATTTCTTTACAAACACCAGATAATTTAATAGTATGTCCTAGCTGTCTGCCTGAATTAGACAATCGTCCAGGTATGGGTACATTTGAATATTTCTTTGCCTGCAAAATGCAATGACTGGAGCTAGGCACTTTATGCATACCCTGGGCGCAGTAGATAAACCAAAGGGTAGTGCAGAGAACGGATAGTGCATGTAGCCTGCTTTGAAGCGTAGGTATCTTCTGCAAGATTCCTTTATTGGGATGCACAGGTAGCCTTCCTTTAAATCCAGTGTGGCCAACCAGGCATCTTTGCTAGCATAGGAAGCAGCTGCTGAAAAGCTAGCATGTTGAATTTTGGGATCACCAAAAATGTGTTTAGGATGGAAAGGTTCAGGATAGGACGCCAGGAATTGTCTTTCCTGGGTACCAGGAAAAGACTCAAGTAGAAACCTTGTCCCCTTTCTTTTTCTGGGACAGGTTGAATAGCCCTGATGCTGAAGAAAGAGAGAACTTGCTTTTCAGCCTCTGCCCCCTGATTTGGGGGTAGATCTGGCCAACCGTTTGGGGTTGGTAAGGAGTGGAAGTGGAATATGTATCCTTGGGAAACTATATTTAAAACCCATTTGCCTTGGGTAATGAGTTCCCAATGATTTGCCTGCAGGGCAATCTTCCCCCTAAAGGAAAAGTCAGTTGTGCAGGGCTTGGAAGTTTTAAAGTTAAGTCATCGAGAAAGTTTACATAGGGGGGAGTCTTATTACTGAAGTGGGAGCCCCCCCCCCCCACTGCTTAGCCCTGCGAGTACCTTGGGACTGAAGCCTGGGTGTTCTGCTGGTTCTGGGTTTGGACTGAGAAGGCCTGGAAGAGGCAGGAGACGGCCAATTCCTACTAAATCTGTGAGGCTGTACTTGCAGGAAATCTTTAAACAGTTTGCATACATTTAGCTTTTTCCTCCATCTTTTTAAGTACTACTTCTGCTTTGTTGCCAAACAGACTGTCTTGGTTTAAGGGAGCATCCAGCAATTTAGCTTTAACATGATCTGGCAAAGATTGCTCCTTAAGCCAAGCATGCCTTCTAAGTACAGACCCAGTGACAGCAACCCTGCAAGATGCCTCTAATGAATGAACATAATTTTCTGTTTAAGCAATCCAGTAATATGCTGCTGATACTTTAACATATGAACCTGGCAGTTTAAGGCCCTAATGTCCAAGGTTGCAGAAGCGTATACCTTCTTACCCCATCTATCCAGTGCCCTGGAATCTATATCAGAGGGGGTAGGATTGTTGGCAGTAGTAGCCTTAATGCCCTTGGGTCCCTAAGAAATGGTCTCAGGATCCACAGTAGGGTTTTTAAAGAGGAACTTGTAAGAGTCAGGAACCCTGTAATACCTATCAGGTTTTCTGGGAGCAGGAGGTAGAGAGTCAGGAGCCAAACTAGATTCTGAGAAGGCATCACCAGCAATGTCCAGCACAGGGGGGATAGCTAAAGGCCTGTGTTGGGGCAGGAGTAAGAAATCCCCAAGTCTCTTTTTAGAGTCAGAGTAATCCTGGCTTTCCCAGCGAAAATGCTCCCTAAGAGTATGCAAGGTTTCACCAAAAGAGAAATCCTCTGGAGGGGAAGCAGAGGGAATGGAGTCCTCTGCATCAGATTCCTCACAGGTAGATAAGGGTAAATACTGTTCATCAGAGAAAACAGAAATTTCAGAGTCCTGATCAGAAGAATCAGAAGGAAAATCAGTTCTAGGTCTCTTAGAGGGGGAAGGGTGGCTTCCCCAGATTAGAGTAATAAGGTCTTCAGCCATTCTTATCTGTTTTTTTAGGCATAGAGGCCTGACCATGCGGTCTGGGCTGTTTTCTAGGCATGGATCGAGTTTTAGGCCTTGAAGAAGAAGAAGGCGTCAGTTTAATATTCAAGTCAGTAGGCCTGAATACACCCTCAGAAGCCGGTGCCTGCAGAGCGGCTCCGGAACCATCCAAGGGAGAGACATCCGCAGGTTCTACAGTTGAAGAAGCATCTCGCGGCATACCGGACTCCAAATGGGTCTCAGTAGAGGCCTGCGAATCTGAAGTAGTGGGTATGAGGGGCTGCGAAAGTGCCTCACTGAGTACCGGCGAACTGGTGACTAGCTTAGGAGAAGCATCGTCGGCAGCTTTGGACCTATGCAGTCTGTCTCTGTCTTTATCTTTGCATTTTTTTGGAATGTCGGTAGTTAGATGGCTTACCGAAGCCATTTTTGGATAATTGAACAGAGTACCAAAATATTTAAAAGCGTAAATAAACAGACGACGAATAATTTGTTGTTTAAATAAGGCACAAAACTGACAGCGAGGTACGTCATGGTCTGGGCCTAAGCAAGGAATGCAGTACAAATGAAAATCTTTATGAGGTATTTGTTTTCCAAAAGAAATGCAATTGTTAACTTTTATTGACATCGGTTTAGAGCAAGAAAAGTTTCCCCAGTGGGGTACTTAGCTTAGTTGAAGACTTCGGTTCTGAAACTTGACAACAAAAATTTCAGGAGTCGGCCGACCGGCACTTTCGAACTGCTTCTGCTTCAGGCACCGCATGGTAAGAAAGACCGATGTAATGGCGTCGGCTGCATGTTTTATACCCCTGACTACCTGACATCATGGAAGATGAGAGAGCAACCGACGCAGGACCCAAGACTTTGATAATCAGGCCGACGGAGGGCTACTGCAAGCAGATAACCCAAATGTGATGACTGCAACAGTGAAACACGAAAAACATCAACTAAAATACAAGAAGCCTTAAAACTGAATACTAAACAAAAATCAGAAGCATCCTACAACATAGATGAACTGAAATCTGCACTCCTACCAATACAAACAGCTATAAAGGGTTTTTCAGAACAGTTAACTGGGTTTGGAAATAACCTAGAACAAACAGCCAAACGTCATGACATAACAGAAGCCAAAGCTTTAAAAAAATGAAATGAAAATAGAAGAACTTCAGAACGAAATAAAATCTAAAGAAGTATATCCATAAAGGAAATCCAAGAAAAACTGGTAGATCCTGAGGCAAAGAGACGCAGAAATAATCTGTTAATAAGAAGGCATACCTGAAAAATATGACCACCACCAACTATAAGATTCTCTTACACAAATTATAAGTATTCTCCTAGAAGATGAAGAAATGGCAAACAAAATGGACATTGAGAGAATACATAGAGCTCTCCGCAAATCTCAGGACATAAGCAAGCCGAGGCAAGTGTATGCCAAATATCTTAACTTTCAACATGTGCAGAAAATACTAAATGCAGCTAAAACTAACAAGTTTATAACCGGGAACGGACATAAAATTACCTTTGCCCAGGATCTGCCAATACAAATAAAAAAAAGAAAAGTACCCTCTCCCCTCTGTGTATTCCTAATAAACAAGAAAATCAAGTTTCAAAATGAAACACGCTCCTACAACCACATTGCCAGATTTGCCACTGGCTCCACATACAAGACACATCACTGTCAAAACCTTAATCTCCTAGGGTGGCTTGAATTGCCCAACTTAATTCTGTTCAATCAGCTCATAGTAGCACACACAATTCTCAATAAACTTGAAAATACTCCTGCACTCAATCATAAAACCATACTATGTTCATCCAACAAACTTCAGGTCCAAACATACAAAGCTACCAACTCAGCTGGAGACTCCCTGTTTGCCATGGAATTCACGTCCAGCTAACCTTACTCTGGAACCCTCTCTAAATCTCATTCAAAAATGGCCTCAAAAAATATTTTGAGATGCATTGGCTTTGCCCCTGTACTAACCCTGATTAACTACCACTTTGCCTATTATGTCTAAACGTATTGTACGCATTTTCTGCTCATATCTATTTGTTGTCACATACTGGTTTTGCATATTAAAAGCCAGTATGTATCATGAGAGTCCCTTCCTGTGGATTACATTGTATATACTTTGTAAATGTGTGCGTCTCTTAAGTGTTAAGCTTATCTGTGTTTCTGGAGCTTTTCTCCCCAGGCCTCTGCTGAAATGGACATGTATCCAGTTGGACTATCTCTGTCAACAAATGTTAAATAAATAAATAAAATAAATACCCCAGCTGCCTTTCCTTTCAATACAAAGATTGCAGATTCATGGTTAACTCACCACAAGAAGCAAAAACAGCGTTTATTCAGGCTTTCAACTCGCTTCCCGACTTGTGAAATCTCTGAGCATCAAATGGCAGTGAATCCATATCTTAAAACACTAAATATGGCTAGTATATTCAAGTAAAAACAAAAACCGAAAAAAAAAATCCCCGTCTCATCATTCCATCTAGACACAGCAAATTCCCACATTAGTAGACAGTGTGCATCGAGAAGAAAGTTTCAAGCTTCACTTTTACACCAGGTCCCATTTCAAGGTGGCACACTTTCCATTTCCTCTGCCAGGACAATTTAGAGAGCCTGGGACAACAATCAAGAAATTAAATGAAAGAAACCACTCCACTACACTAGAAAATAATGAAAACCAAGTAGAAATAGAGTGGAGACCTCTTAGACTACCTAGAAATAATGGGAAGCTCACTACAAATCACAAGACAGAACGCTCTACTAATGCAAGATTTTGAGGCACTGTATACGGTTACCATTTCTTTTCAACAAGGTCATAACTAATTAAAAAGCATTTCCTTGAAAAAGGATACGAACAGACAGAAAATAGAATCCAAGGACACTAAACTGAAACCTGTGACCTGGATATAGGTATGTATACCATGCATACAATATGTATACATATGTGTGTGTGTGTTTTTCTTTTCTCTCACTACTGCATACATAGTGGAATGTTGCTGGCAACCAAACATAAAACAAATGGGTTGATAATCTTTTAAAATTGCTGAATATAAAACAGTATTAGAGTGAAATCTCAAATCATATGTAAACCAATCTCTGGAATATAAATAATATATATATATATATATATATATATATATATATATATATATATATATATATATACATATACATATATATATATATATATATATATATATATATATATATATATATATACACACACACACACACACACACACACACACACACACACACACACACACACACACACACACACACACACATACATGCAGGGCTCTCTCTCTGATTTGTTATTTAAATGTTTGGCATGGGTCTTACTCACAATCTAAAAGGCACTATTGAGAAACTGAGAGAAGGGATTTCGGATACCAGACCTTGAGTGCATCAGAATTTGTATTATAGAGTTGTGCTTTTAAACTTATATCATCTATTATGTAAAAGGGTTATAATCTTACCTTATGCATGCTACACTAAACACCTGTTTCTGGTAAAGTCTCATGCTGGTCAGCTGGGCACAACAGCCCGTAAGGATGGGATTTCAGACTTCCATCCCACATCTGAAGAAATGTTTCTAAACGAAAACACAAACTTGGTACGTTAATGTGGACTATTTGAAACGTGTTATTCAGTGTCTAATAAAATTTGTGTCCTCGGTCCTCGCTTGTACTGTGGCTTCATTGCTTCATTGTGCCGGTACCTGTTTTTGGCTTAAAGGTATTAATCTAAAAGGGTTATAATGTGACATTATGCAAGCTACACTAAAATAAATAAATAAATAAATAACTTTCAAAAATATTTAATTCTCTTCCAGATGGGGTAGATAAGTGGTTAGGTACTAGGGTTTTTTCTGGAGGGAACAGGTGTTGCAATTGCTATACTTAGACTAATACAAACAGCTCTTAAAACAATCCAACAAAGTATAAGAGAAATCGCTAAAGTTATTTTAACTATAACCTATAATGTAGAGGAAAAAATTGAGGATAATCGCTTCATGGAATGTAAAGGGACTCCAAGATTAAAAGAAAAGAAAGCTACTTATGCACCTACTTTTCCAATCTAAGGCAAATATAAGCTTTTTACAAGAGACCCATATGCTTGTTGAAGACTGGGAAAAAGACAGAAAAAAATGGCTATTTAAAATAATAACATCAGGCAATACTACAAACTCAAAGGGTTTTGCAATTCTTATTAAAAAAAAATCCTTCAGTCGGGAAATAACATACTGCATGGCAGACCAAAATGGCAGATGGTGTTACTAAAACCTATTCTATTCTTAAATCTATACAGCCCATGTGTAAAACAGCAAGATTTTACTATTGAAATGCATAATATCTTAAATGAAATTCCCAAGATACTATTACATACTAGGAGGCGACTGGAACATGGTTCTTAACCCAGAAACAGACAGATCTACTAAAAACAAAATATACAACTCCCAAATTTTATTAGCCCTAAAGGACCTAATAATAGATTACAAACTAGCTGACCCACACAATTTTAGTTGCAGCAAATTGTCAGTTAAATATACATATTACTGTCCATAAATCATGGTCTAGAATAGATTTCTTCCTGGTCTCCGAGATACTTTTCGAAACAAAAACAGACTATAAGACAGAACCCAGATTCCTCTCAGACCATTCTAAAATTACCATAGCACTGATCCCATCTAGTGACAAGAACAATAAACCCAAATGTCCATCATGGTCCTTAAATCCAAACCTCTTGCAAAAGGATGTAATCCAAGAAATAAATAATCTACTACTTTGAAATAGACAATAATAATCCTTTAGATAAGAACATAATGTATGATGTGCAGTGGGCAGCTTGCAAAGCAAGAATGAGGGGAATATTAATTCAGAAAACATTCCATTACAAAAACATATACAGAGAAGAAGAATATAAACTACAAACCAAGTTGAAAGAAGTTGAAATGAAAATTCAAATCAAATACAGCTCAGACCTAGAAACACAGATGATAAACTTGCAAAAAGAATTATACCTCTTACATTCAAAACAATACTCTCTTGTTGAGATGAAGATGCTAGCTAGATATGCTGACAGTGCTCAAACCCCTTCCAAACTACTAGCAAAAATAATCAGAGCCAAACAAGCAATACCAAATATAACAGAATTAGACTATGGAGGGAAAATTAGTAGAAATCAAGAAATTGCAAAGACCTTTGAAAACATGTAGAGGAACTTGTATGGACCACAAAAGCAAACCAAATCAGAAGATCATATAAATTTCCTAAGAAACTTAACCTTCCCAAAAATAAATGAACAAAATGAAATGTTAAGAGCACCATTCACAAAAGAAGAAATTCTAGATAAAATAACTAAACTAAAATCAAAGTAAGGTACCAGGACCAGATGGTTTCAGAAAAATCAAATCCACTAAACAGACCAATCTCACTAATAAATACTGACATCAAAATCCTAGCTGCTATCCTAGCAAATAAAAAAAAAAAAAAAAAAAAATATGAGTACTGTTAGTAATCATCTCTCCAGAACAAGCTGGGTTTATCCACTCTAGGCAAACCTGGGATAACACGCTTACCCGAGCTGCAATAATGGAACTACGTAAAAAAAAAAAAAAAACAAGGTATGCCCTGGCGTTAGATGCTAGCAAAGCCTCTGATAATGTTAAATCAAGAATTTATATTTGAAACAGTGTCACTCTAGAATATTCCAAAAGAATTCACTGACAATTAGAAAGATATATAAAAGCTCATACACATCAATTAAAATAACTAAAACAGAATCCAAATCAATAAGAATCACAAATGGCACAAGGCAGGGTTGCCCCCTCTCCCCATACCTTTTCAATTTTTATATTGAACCCCTATTCCTTCTCCTATTCCAGCACACATATCATCACATACCAAAGCTTCTGAATAATAAAATTGTTCTAACAGCTTTCGCAGATGATGTCAATATATATTTTGAAACCCCTAATACAGACCTCAGTAAAAGTATGAAACCTATTAAAAATTTCTTAGAAGTATCAAACTATGAAATTAACATATCCAAATCCAAAATCTTTCCAAATAATCCACTAGACCATAAAGAATGTTATTTCCCAGACACACCAAATCAAATTGACTACTCCCTCAAATACTTAGGAATACTTTTCGATCATAACCACAAGTCAATAATCCCAATCAACTTAGGGAAGCTATGGACACAGGGAAACCAAGACTTAGATGGAAAAATATGAAGCTATCGACCTTAGCTAAGGTTGCAGTCATTAAAATGAATGTTCTTCCAAAAGTGATTTATCAGTTAAATGCAACAAACCCCAACACCCCTGAAAACTTCTTTCACAAAATCTGCACAGAAATAGCCAGGTTCTTCTGGTACCCAAAAACAACAAGGGTCAAATACTCTAAATTAATCCTGCCGAAAGAAAGAGGGGGACTAGGTCTTCCAGATTTCAAGCTATATTATAATATAATTTACTCTAACAAAATAATACAGATAGCAAAACACTCTCCTGTGGCTAAAGAATGGTCACCAGCATGTGTTAAACTGTGATTTGAACATGTTAAATCATTACATATTAATCCCAAAGCCCTACCTTTTATCCAGAAAGAACAATTCAAGACACTTGGATTACATAAAGCATTAAGAAATAATATCATAATATTTCGGAAGCAACTTGAATCTATAAATCTAGTACATACTTTTGACTCTTCTGCAAACTACTCATTTAAATCCTAATCTCAAATTAAATAACAATATGATAAATCTCAATCAATATCCACAAATTAAGAACTATGTCTTATGGGACATTCTCAAAATGAAAGATTATATTACACAAGAGATCAGAGAAAAGCTGAAGCTTAGCAAAATATATATATATATATATATATATATATATATATATATATATATATATATATATATATATAAACAGTTCTAAGACAACTTAAATATCTGGCCGCCACGCTGGGTAACTTTAACAACTCAGTACAAGCAGGCATAGATACTACAACATCACTGCTACAATGCCTTTCTTATAAAAAAGAAAATGTTCTCCAACACATGCAAGTACATCTATCAAATAATCAATCATCTTTACTGTTCTCTGCCTACTGGAATGAGAAAAATGAAAAAATTACGGATGAACAAAAATACAAAGCAATAGAAACTACAGTAAAATTATCCCCTTTCAAGAGTTTAATCCAAGAACAATTGATGATCAACAGTAATGCCTACTACACACCAGTGATTTTAAATAAATTTAATTCAAACTACTCTCCAAACTGTCTCTATTGTCCAACAGCAAACGCTGATCTCTTACACATCCTATAGGGCTGTAAATTTACATACAAGTTATGGTGTTCTCTGAAGATGAAGTTAGAAATAATGGGTTACAAGCAGTCAACATTATCGTGGGAATTTGCTATCCTACATATAACCCCCAAAAAATTACTTAAGCAGGACACACTGATATTACTTACATTATTTGCACTAATGAAGCTATATATCACCCAGAATTGGACAGATAGTTTGGCCCATGATAGTTTGGTTCTATCATGGGGTAATTCAAGAACAAAGCTACTAGGTATGTTACAGCACATAAATTAATCACAAAAGACAGTAATAAACGCACATATTTTCAAAAATACTGGAGTCTCCTTCTGAACCACATTCTAAAAGAATGAATATTTTTCAAAGAATTAAATCATCACATTGTATACAAAAATTCCCCTATACTAAGTAAAGTATAAATCAAAGAAGTTTAGACAAGCAACTTACGGATGAATCAAATACAGATACATCTCTCTCATGCTTCTGCCCTTTAGCTGCTGTTGCACCTGCTGTAAATATTGTATATAGTGAGTTTACTACACCATGCAATTAGGATAATTATATGCATTTTCCTGTTAAAATTTGAAAATAAACAGTGAATGTGTTTTACTCTATGTGACTTAGTAGAAACATGACGTGATTGCATGTTGAAACAAATATTACTTTGTATATGACAATTTTCATGATTATATTATGTACTATAATATACTTTTAGAAAACAAATAAAAATAAATATGGGGAAAAAACAAGGAGTCAAAGGGAGGAATTAAGGTGGCAAGGCTCTTCTTGAACAAGGTCAGCGTTAGCCACAAGATGGTGTAAACATTGGCATTAAATGATTTGGTCTCATTGGCTGTTAATATGACAGCCCAA
This sequence comes from Protopterus annectens, assembly GCF_019279795.1. NCBI lineage: Eukaryota > Metazoa > Chordata > Ceratodontiformes > Protopteridae > Protopterus > Protopterus annectens. The sequence goes on from NC_056729.1 coordinate 666,660,925, forward strand.
CCCCATGTGAAAATTTAAAAAACGGATTGATGATGACAATGACTGTTTCTCTCTGATAAGCTGCGTTTGAGAAGCTGAACCAGGCAAGGGTGTCCTCTTTCCCCTTTCTTTTTTTGTTTTATATTTAAAGCCAATGACAAAGAAAAGAAAGAGCTCTCAAATTCTGCGATACAACTTGCATGGCAATTAAGGAAAGTTAGCATTGCCTGTAGGTGGCATTATTTTGTACGTGATAATCCAAAAAAGGATATTTGAGTGTTGCAAAATATTCGGAGACAATTTGAGGTATTTCCGGGTTACAAAATAGATGAAGATAAATCAGGCTGATACAGACAGAAGAAGAGTGTAAGAAAATGCCATTGTTGTTGGTAGTTCTTGATGCAGAGAAAGCATTCGGCGGAGTAAGCTATGACTTTATAAGCAGGGAAATGGAAGCATTTGCAATTCCTAAAAAAATTATAAGGCTGATTAGGAGGATATATGAGGTAAAGGAGACGAAAGTTAAAGTCAGTGGGGTCCTCTCTGATACCTGCTTGAGCAGAAGAAACAGGCAGGGGTGACCTCTTCCCCCTTTGTTATTTACATTATATTTAGAACCACTGGCAAAGAAATAATGGACTCAGAAATTCATGGATACAACTGGTATGGTAGTCAAGAAATCTGGTTCTAATTGTGGATGATATTATTATATACCTGACAAAACCAGAAAGACATTACAGTGTTGTGGAACATAGTTTTACATTTTTTTTCCAGATACAAAATTAATGAAGCTAAACCAAAGGCAATAGCGGTAAATTATGTACCCACATATAAATTGGTTCTGCAATATCCATAATTTATGGGGAAATGATAAAATGAAGTATTTGGGAGTATGGATTAAAAATGATTCCAGTGTGGCAGCTAAGGCTATGTGGAAAGAGTCTAAACAAAACATAATACAAAAACTTGAAGCTTTGTTACATAGGTATAGACAGTAAAATACAAGCAGTTAAAATGTTTTTAGTCCCATTAGTTTTATACACTGGTCAGGCATATTTCCATCACCCAGAGGAAAATTTGTGGATAGCAATTAATAAAGAGTTGAAGGACTTTATCTGAGAGGGGAAGACAGCAAGAGTCAAGTGGGATAAGCTAATTCTTCCAGTAGATGAGGGCGGATTGGGCTTACCCGATTTGAAGGGGCATTTCAGAGCTACACAGTTAAGGTTCCTATACATAGCATAAGCAGAAACCTATAATTCAAAGTGGAAAGGGATTATCATGAAATGGGAGGAGCTGAAGAAACAAGGAGAGACTGGGATTTTGGGTGCCTTTAAGGAGAATAACAATAATGTTTGTCTTTTCGGCTTTTCCTGGTTATGGGTCACCACAGTGGAACTCCTGTCCGCTAATGATTGGCAGTAGATTTTTATGGTGCCGAGTTGCCAGCCCGATGCCCAACCTTCAGCGAAGACACGCCCATTCACGCATGTCTTTCAGAGGCCACTCGACCGTGGGGAGGACATGCAGACTCCACACAGAAGGCACTCCAGCCGAGAATTGAACAGGAGAACCTCTTGCTGTGAGGCAACAACGCTACCGCTGTACCACCATGGCTTATAAGGAGAATAACAATATAATATTCTGTACGATTACTGTTAAGGAGAATAATAATAATCATACATAATATTATATCTGTAAAGTAGCAGAAAGTATGCTAAGAACAAAGCCAACACGGGAATGGAGAAAGGAGATTCTGCCGATAGGGATGACTGCAATTAGGGATATAGACAACAGACAAGAGAAGGGCTTGAATTTATTGAAGAAAACTGGCAAAGGATCCAAGGTATTGGAAGCAAATAACTAGAGAGGGAAAGGTAACAGAATGGGAAGAGGCCAAGAATTTATTTGGACTGCAGGTTAGAGATTGATATCAATCCTTTATAGGGAAAGCAGAGTATAGGCAGAGAGAAATAGGGAGTCCTAAACAAAAGGCCATCACTAGTATAGCTTTTAGTAAAATCTAGAACAGAAACTGCCATTAAAAAAGGAATAATTAGTACAGCATATAAAATATTGCATGATATCTATAACAATCAATAAGAGGAGGTTACAAAGGATTGGGAAGAGAGACTGGATAAGCAATTCACAAAGAAAAAAATAGGAGGATATATGTATGTCACCCAAATAAGGAACAAAATATAGAAGATTTAGGATTTTTGCTTGGAAATGTTTACATAGATATTTTATACCCCAAGTAGACTCAAGAGAATTTTTCCTCAGGTAGACAGCCAATGTTGGAGGTGTGATGGGGAAGAAAGAGGTTAACTGGGAACATATTTTCTTGGGAGTGTAATGAGTTAGGAGACTTTAAAGTTCCTTGCAGACTACTCTATCAGAGATACTAGGTGAACAAACTGGTGCAACTAGTGATCCATCCATCCATCCTCAACCCCCCCCCCCCCTTCCCATTTTTTACATAAGGTCAGTGTGTCACTTCAACAGTGATATTCAACTCAAGTCAAGGTTTACAACACCGGCCGAAATGGAATTGCCTAGACATGGTAAGCCTTGCAAAGTCTAATTATGGTGGCCGCCAAAAAAGCAATTAGTAGAAAATGGAAATCAAAGTCTTAATCAGCTGTACTAGAAGTAGTGAATATAGTAACAGGAGATAAAGCATCTGGAATTGGGATGTTTAGAAAAGGGTAGCAGCAAATTACATAAGAAAAAATGGGAATTGTAGGAACTATACAAACAGGGGAGGAATAAGGTTTAAAAGAAGGTGGGATTTGAATGAGCCATCTAATGTTTGACTGACAATGACTGCATAGAATACAAGTGATATTTAAAATTTGCAGCTAGAATTGTGTCACTAAGGTATGTGATGTAAAATGCTTGCAGCTAGGATCGTGGCGATATGGTTTGTTTTCATTTATATAAAAGCATGATTGCCTATATCATAAGTGATAATTAAATTAAGATGGTTCTTGTTTATAAAAACTACAAAATGGAAACTAACATCTAAACTAACTGCAATTGTATTATTGAATACTGTAAAGGAGACTAGAAAGACAAGAGCAAATTACATAGGAATAAATTAAATTTATGAGCACAGTACATGCAGAACAAAGTTCAAAAGGAGGCATGAGGTTTAAGGAAAGGCAGGAAATGAGCACTTTATGTAATGGAGTAAAAGATAAAGATAAAATAGTATGCACGTTGCATGAAAGTAACAAAGAATTAATAAAAAGATGTTAAAAACATTTCAAAGCTAACTACATGTCCTTAATATGCTCACGATCCTGGTACTGCTTTTTTAAATGCTAAATATATGGTCATTGCTGCCACAAAAAAAAAAAGTATTAAGCACCAGTTATTACACTGACAAGTCTCTCTCTGGCCTTTCAATCCCCCTGTGGTCAACACCAAACAGTAACAAGTAAACAGAAAAGGCAGACCTCCTCCCAAATACACTTCATCTCTCACACACACACACACACACACACACACACACACACACACACACACACACACACACACACACAATGCTTTCTGTCTATAGAAAGGATTACCTGCAAATAAATAATATGAAGTACGACCTTTTTTGGGGTTATTGTTGCTGGAGGCAGGACACCCAATAATTCCACCTTAACAGAGTTGTGGTATAAAACCACTAAATAAAGTGGAGATTCATTCCACATATACATGGAGCAGAATGCCGCTACATATAATACTATACTGAATCATGGAAGAGGAGTACGTCTCCTACGGTTTACTATCAAAATGCCGATCACCCATCGGCGAATGTGCATTTTGCCAACTCCTTTACGCAAAATCCATAATGCCGAATTCTGAGAATGTCACAAAAAACACAGAAAGTTGACATTTCCGACCGCTCCACATCTACAAACAAGTGCTAACATGGGTCAAAAAGGGGGTGAGATTTTGCATTTCGGAATACCAGTATTCGACATTTTCAACCGTCGCTGTTTGGAGTTCACAATAGTGGTGTCGCCGACGTGCGATCGACATTTTGATTGTAAACCATCTCCTACACTTAACTACACTGCTGCAGGGCATGTGACATGGCCTGTGGGAAAGGTATGCAGAAAATAACAATATTGCCCACAAAGGACCGAGGATCCAGTACTATGATATAAATGGCAATGAATATTTCCTTTGTTCCAAAATAAATGTAGTCGACAATTACTTATAAAATTAGCAATTTTCAGAACTCCACATAATGAGCATCACTTTCTCTACAATGCACAGTGTAGGAGTCAAAGGCTCCCTTACAGAATGAAGAAAATCTATCAAAATGATGTATCTTCCCATTAACATTATGCATTTTGTTAATGAACAAAACAGGGGAAAAAATATATACACTGCAAGTTAAAACCTTTTCTCAGTCTTCTTTAAGCTGAAAGTTTACTTCGTATGCAAGCGCAAGCGCACACACACACACACACAAACTGCTGTCTTCCAGGTCTACAGTAATCACCACTAAAGCTGTAGCAAAATGCAGTTGTCAAATTGCCAGCATAGCCCTTGTGCCATACTTCTGACAGTTAAAAAAAAAATGTACGGCCAGTGAAAAGACAGCAAGTGAAGCATTAATGAATCACATATCTTGACTGAAAAAAAATGATGCAGAAATTCAAATAAAACAAGCAAATGGTAGAGGCAGAGATGAACAGAAGCATGCAACTAAAGAAACCACTCAACCATACAGCAAAGGCAAAGTTTTGTATTATACAGACATATGCCTTCAGAACAGACAATTTCAGCATAACCAAAATAAATCTTCAAGACAAAGTTAGAACATATACGGCAGTACACCTACAAAGTACTTAAAGCTGGAACACAAAATGTGGGAAGTAGCAGGACTAAACCTTACGATATAGTGAATACGTTTAAAACATATAACTCAATGCTGCTGTTTTTTGCAACTTAATACAGTTTCACCTGCATTCTAAAATTCAAGAAACAACAATTTTACATCTGCTGTTCACCTTATCTTCAGACAGCAAGTAGTCATGATCTAACTGCCCTGCCACAAAAAAGTTTCCTCTTTGAAATATATCAACTGGCATTGCATCATTTGGGTTTTATAAAACCACAAACAGCATTCTCAAAAGCCTTCAAGTATGCACAGTTCCATCGCCTACAACGTCACAATTTTTTAAAAATAAATTCTTGTTTAAAGTACCACATTCTCCATTTTACTTGTCAAGTTGTAAAATGTACAGTCAATGCAATGCGTTCCTCTACAGACATTCATTACACTCAACATTTCATTTCTACACTGCACATTTATACTGTAATACTTGCTTTTGTTTATCTGTATAAGAGAAATACAAATGAAAAAGGTTTAGAAAAGATTTCAAATGTTACTTGGCAAAAGGTGAAAGAATAAAACTGAAGGCCACCTTGCAGACAGTTATATTTGTACCATCTGTAATCAGCATATATTTTGGCATGCAGTTACAATGCTAAAACAACAGCAAAGGTGTTTGCGCTTTCAGACTTACAAATCCTTCAAGAGAACATAAAAGTGTGCAAAGACAAAACACTAAATGTGAAAATGAAAGCAATTTGTGAAAGGGAAATCCCAATCAGCTAGAGATGAAACATCCAAAGACAACTAATAAAACAAATAACCATATATCTTTTACTGCTACAACTAACATAGAAAAACAGAGTCTCTACCAGTTTTACAAAACAAGCTCCTCGGCCTACTTTAAAACAAATTCCTCTACCCAAGTAATGTAAAATACACAAAAAAAGCTGCTATCCATGTCAGTACTCTGGAATACCATTAAAAAGAAATAAAAAAAAGTGTTCACCAAATGGTACCTAATTCAGTATTTAATACCATATATTTCTCGCTCTCTTTTCTTTTTTTTTTTTTTAATTCTGCATGCTTTTTTGCCCACCCCCACCATGACCAATCCATACCTAAAACCTAGTGTCTACATCTCCTTAACTGGAATCTATTACATCTACCTTTTCTCCCCGAGCCTCCACTGAAAATGGGTTTCTACCCAGTCAGACTTTCCACGGTAATCAAATGTCAACAAATAAAATAAATAAATAAATAAACGCATACAAACATACCTTCACAGTACCACCACAAAAAGCACAAATTTTCAAGGCCAATCAAAAAGTTAAACAATACTGCCTCATTTACTGAGAATGTAAGTGGCTGTATTTTAAGTACTTCGGATGGCAACAAGCCATGGAGTTGTGCCGAATGCAGATTCAAATCAACAGCAAATTTCAGATAATAAATGAGCTTTTTTCAGGATAGGTCAGTCTCACTTTCAAGTTGCTGCAAAGAAGACAATAAAAATACAAGTCAACCAATCACAATGTAAACATCCATGTGATAACTTTTTAAAAATGTTGAAAACTCAGGAAAACCCAGCTCACTTCATTCTGCAACATTTTTAGTCAACCTAATGATATCTTGAGCCAGCCCTGGGAAAGGCAATATTTGTCCACTTGGACCTACCAAGTTACCAAAATGGAACTGAAAAGAAGAAACCGAGTAGGAAGACAAAGTGTAGATAGCTGTAAGATTTGCAATCCCAGCCACAGACCAGTCTGAAGACTATGGTTGTGTGCAACAGATGGCAGGCAGGGTGAACACAGACTAGACACTGACAAACCATGGTGAGAGTATGCAGTATACAGGCAGCTAAGAGTGAATTTCAGTACACTTTCTGATTTCTTTTTATGCCATGTAAATGCAAACTGAAAACAATACCCAAATACAAACCCCGCAGCAAGATTCTGAACAAGGTAGAGCCCAACATTAAATAATTATACAAAAAAAGTTATCAAATCCACAAACTAGCCTCTACCCGTGTGCATACTGATGTACTGTACTAAAACCTCCTCCTCCTCGCTTTTTCCCATTAGGGGTCACCACAGTGGAACAACGGTCCACAGAATGACTGGCAGTGGGGTTTTTACAGTGTTGAGTTGCCAGCTCAGCTCCCAACCTTCCACAGAAGGCGCACACATACCCAGAGCCAATTTAGAGTGTGCAGTCACCAGCAGCATGTCTTTGGAATGTGGGAGGAAACTGGAGCACCCAGTTCTTATCTCAGTAATAATTAATAAGACTCTTTAGGCAAGCCCATGAAAGGAATTTGCCACTAAAGTGTGTGAGGACTGAATAAGTTCTCATATACATATACAAATGGGTCAAATGTCTTTTCCCTTTCTAGGACACATTAGATGCTTTCAGTTGTACAAACCACCATTTCAGAAGGGCAGCTGTGATGCTTTATAATAACTGTTCATCACTTGCAATCCAAACATATTCAGCAGAGACAGCTACAGTTTCTACAGTGGATAGCAATCTTGCACACATCTGAAGAAAACCTATGTATAGTTCCTGACATTGTAGAAATGGGCAAGAAATCAGTCCTGTATATGCTTTAGTGTGAGTAAAAAGCGTGACCTAGATCTTTGAATTATTAATAGATGCATATCATGCTATACAACAGAAAATACAAACAGGAGCTTCTTAGAAAGAGGTCATGAGGAGGGGAAGGCAGAGAAAGTGAACAACAATTTTAACAGTACAGCTCATCAGGTTAAGGATACACACTGATGATGTAATTCATCCTAAAGTTCTGACTCCATCAGCATTCTGGGCAACTCTGACTATTCATGAAAAAAGGCACTTGTGCCTAAAGCATATAACCTTAAATGAATACAGAAGTTTGCATATACAAAAATCAGAGCAGCAGACATAAGGGAGATAGTTAAAATTTCCAGCAGAAAAATGTAAATTTCATCTGTCCATCCACAACCTCTTTTTCACATTTTTGCACATGGGGCCAAGGTGCAACTTAACCAGTGACAATCATCTAAAGCCAAGATTTACACTGCCGGGTTGCCAGCCCTGCCACGGTACTTCTTCCACACTACACATTCACACACGCATACTCACACCTGTGGCCAATCTAGGGTGTCCAGTCCACCTACTGCATGTCTTTGAAATGTAGGAGGAAACTGGAGCACCTGGATGAAACCCACGCGAACACAGGAAGGACATGCAGATTCTGCACAGAAGGCACCTCAGTCGAGAATCAAACCACGGAACCTCTTGCTGTGAGGTGACAACACTAGTCGCTGTACACGAAATAGTAGATAACCACAGAAAGAACAACCAGCAGAATGTGAGCAATCCAAAGGACACCAAGTTTATTGAAGTTAAGCGCTTTCCTCTCTATTACAGAGACTTCCTCTGAACAATATTGCACAGGAACCCAGCCAAATATATACTCACCCCTCAAATAACCAATCAAAATTGTGCCAAAAAATGTTTTTAAAAGATATATACACATCTAAATTACACCAATAGATATATTACATGTGACAAGTAAAATTAAATAAATGTTACCATAAAATATTATAATATATTAATAAATTATTAAATAAAATCCATGTTATGACCACGGTGGTGGTGCTGCAGTAGCGTTGTCGCCTCACAGTAAGACGCTGTCTGATTCGACTCTCAGAGCGTCTTCTGCATGGAGACATGTGTGAATGGGCGTACCTTCGTTGAAGGTTGTGCATCAGGGCTGGCAATTCGGTAAGTAAAAATTAACTGCCAATCATCAGCGGATCAAAATTCCGCTGTGGCGACCCCTAACCGGGAAAAGCCGAAAGTCACAACAATTAAAATCCATGTTAACTTTGCTAACCTAAAATTCGACCAAGTTTTAAAACACTAGCAATGCTTATAGTTTCATTAATGCCTGGATAACAAGAGGCATTTAGAAACAACTGCCATCTCAATTCCATCATGTCCAAATGCACATCTGTAATGCACCCTTGCTCATCCATCACTGACTGCTGTAAAACCAAGAATTTAAAATCGTGTGTTGGATTTTCATTAATGTGTCTAAACAAGGCACTAGTAACCCTACAATGTCCAATGTCACCCAGATGTTCACCTATTCTTAATTTAAGTTTTCTACAGGTTTTCGCAATGTAGAAACTAGAACATTTTCCACACTTAGCCATATAAATAACATTTTTTCTATTACAATTGTAGTGGCCGTTAATGTTGACAGTCTTCCGATTAACCCTAATTTGACCCTCAGTTTCCATTATGAATGGACAAAAAGAGCAGGAATTACATTTAAAATTACCTACTTTTCTATTGATCCTGCCTTCATATCTAAATGCTTTCTAAAATGTTCTTTATAGATTTGTCCATCCTAAAAACATGTCTCGGGTTTTTACCGACTTTCAACCCAACATTAGCATCAAATTGAAGAATCTCCCAATTGGCATTTACCACATCAATAATACTGTTGGCCATACCATTCTGTGTCAAAATGAAGGCCAAGTTGTAAAAAACCTTTTCAATGCTAAATCTATTACTACTCACAAATCCGTGGCCCAATATGGGTCTATAAAAAACTTGTTTTCGTTTGTAAGTTACCTCATGAGCAAGGTCTTCCAAAAGACAATCAGGATATCCCCTTTGTTTAAACATATGTGTAATAAATTCTAATTCAACCAAAAAATCCACATCAGAACTCACCATTCTGGCAGCCCGCACCAACTGGCCTTTAACAATGGCCCTCTTTTGATGGTGTGGGTGCCAGCTCCCATAATCCAAACAGCAATTTGAGAATGTGGACTTTTGGTGAATTCTGGTGTTAAAATTCATATTACACCAATCTATCTCAAGTTCTACATCTAAGTAGACAATTTTATTCTTACTATAAACATAAGTAAATTTAAAAAAAATCAACTGCTTCATTAATATTTACCAGAAACTCTAAACTGTCTTCTGTACCTTTCCAAAGAAGAAACAAATCACCCAAGAATCGGGTATAATGTGCAATATAGAGAGAGTTATACAGATTGTTAATCAGAAATTCCTGCTCCCAATAAGACATAAGGTTAACAAAAATGGGGGCACATGCCGCCCCCATTGCCACTCCTTTCACCTGTTTGTAATACTGTCCCTCAAACCAAATGTAGTTATTTTTTAAAACTAATTCCATAAGTACACTCAGTTTGTAATTTCATCTTGAGAAAAAAATATTGCTTTAACTAGTCACTGTGCCACTGTCCTGCCCAGCAGAAAAAATGTGAATTATTTCCACAGAATGTAGTCACCCAATTTGTCTTATTCAGGCATTTGTTATAAAATGGACCATAAAAAATGAAAAAAAAAATAAAGTGCTTATATAAAACAATAAGCGTTTCCAGCAACTGGATAAGAACATTGGTATTTTGCTAATTCTCAGACTGGCAAAGGAAACCATTTCATAAAAACTATTAAAGTCATCTGTACTTAGGAATTTTTTTTTTTTAAACCAAGTGCTTCCACACTCTGCCTGCTAATCGGGCTCAAGCCCACTCACTTCTCAGCACTGGGGTAGCCCTCCATCTGCTAGGGCAAGTGCTGTCCAGAGAGGCCTTTAACATCATTCAGGCAGACAATGGGGATTTTCTGCTCTTGCCAGCATCCCTGCAACGACAGCATTTTTGACTCAAGTCCCTAACTTTGACCTTGGGGCAGAGAATGGGCTCCCCACATCAAATCCAAGACTTACAAAACCCTCATCCTATCAGTACACACTACCGTGCATTTGCTAATGAGAGCCATTACCAGGTTGGGACTATGGGAGCTCTAGGTGCACCACCAGGACATTTACCAAAATTACTTTCCTCCTTCATGGGTCTCTGGCTGTATGCCCCCCCCCCAGGATGGACACATTTGCCCTCTTTGACAGTACCATCAAAAGCCCAAGCTGCTAACCGAAGTCGCCTGGATAGTAGTCAAAAGGCTTTAATTCTCTACACCACTGCTTCTGGCATACTTGGGAATCTATTTTTTATTAAGTCAGACCTCATCAAAATTATCTTACTACACTTACATGAACTTCTGCTACTGTAACCATTGCAGTCACAGGCTACCCTGATACATAATCCATTTATATTCACTCTCCTCCTTTTAGAGAGTGAACATCTTTAAATTTTGAGTGTTGATCCAGACTTCAATTGCTAAAACAGCTTCAAATGATTTTTGATCAGTTATTTATTTATTTTACATTTGTTGACCGGGAAAGTCCGACTGGAGCGAGGTCCATTTACAGCGGAGTCCCGGGGAGAAAAGCTCCACTATTAAACTATATGTACAGTGGGAATTTTTACAATACAAGATATTTCATGCAAGAAGAACAAGATTAAAGTTATTAAACTTATTGATTCCGCTGCTGGAAAAATTACTCATTTATGTCATGGCAAATCCAGAATACAATGTGGAATTCTCTCTGCTTTCCAGCTTTGCTAACCACTGCACAAATCTCACTGCTTTATATCATTTCTATATGACCAGACATAAAACAAGAGTATCTCCTGCCCTTTCTTTGCATTTTTTGTTGCACAACTGAAATCTGTTGCACAAGTGAAATCTGTATATCTTATGTTATACCTCCTCTCTCGTTTGACTAAACTATTATGACCTTGTCAGAATTAAAAGTCCTTGAACATATTTTCCATACCAAGATGAATAATGTAAGTGCCAACATTGAGATATTGATGACATTTTGTCCAATTATTCCTTCAGTCTTGTCATTTCTGTATCTTCTCTCACATATTTCTTTAAATCACTCAGCCGGTGCACAGAAACAGTTATCAGACTAAGGAAGTCCAATTCCTGCTCCGCAAAAAATGCTCTACTTAAAGTGTTACCAATGTGCATTTGTTTACCTTATACTGAACTCTTCTGTCATATTTCTGTAAATTTAATATTTTCTGACATGCAGCCGATGCATTAAATATTTTAAAAAATATTTTTTAAGGGTTTATGACATAACACAACTATAGCAGTTCTATCATAGTAGTAGTCATGGAACATAGAAAACGAAACGTGGCAAATGTATATGGATGACCTATCTACAGTACATAGTATGCATGTGTTGGGAGTCAAAGCTCTATAGACTCATATGTTGGTCTGCCTTCTTGAAACACTACTGCTTCCACTCCTTGTTAGCTGGTGAGAGTCATTAAAAAAACTTTAAAAGGTCCATTCGTAACAGCTAAAAGCCATTATCTTGCTCCAAAAACGAAAACATAAAGATACCCTGCAACAGTAACTTCTTAAGTAAGCAATGTCATATCTGACAGATTACGAATAAACTTTAAAACACATTGAGGCCATTCCTAAAATCTTACGAGAACCAACCGGTCTTAAAAGTTTCTGCATATAGACTACAGTTTTAAATTTCACAACATCTAGTTACGAGACCTTCAGAAGTCAAAATATGACCCATGTCCTTAAGATTAGATACAAAAAGAAATGACATTCAGCTTTGTTAAATTTCACAACTTTTTTTGCCTCAGTCTGTCCAGGAATTTAATCAGACTTGCATCATGTTCATGCCTGGTAGCACTCCAAACATGCAAAACATGTATGACGTTATCAATACTATCCACTACAAATTTTATAGCAATTTTCCTCTGAAATACTCTGGAGGCAGAGAAAATTACATAAAGTAACTGCAGAAAATTATATATGTACTTGAAAGAAAGTACACAGCCTTGCACTGCCATCACACATCTTAATTTGATAAAAGTCTTGATTTCTACCCAAAACAGGAAAAAAAATACCTTTACCATTAGGCATGCCTGAAACTACTTCTTCAGACTATAAAGTAAGTAGTGCCCTCTTCTGACCTACCTATTTAAGTCTTGCGGATCAATGCATCTCTCTACTTTCTGTGGGCTTAAAACCAATCTGCTTTTCACAGACTGTTTGTGTGTCTTCCTTAACAACTGCACCAAGCAACACTATTCTTTTTGAAATTTAGTCAGTCTTTTGTTTAAAATAAAAAGTTACCCTTCTAGGACTGTTTTGCACTGAATGGCCTATGGAGAAATTTTAATACAATATTCCTCTAACAACCCAAATCAAACAAATCACCAAATGTCTGAAAAATAGCCCAGAATCTACTACGCACCGATCCAGATTCAAGTTAAATTAAAAAAAAGTTTGTTTTAAGCCCATTACATTTTCAGAAAATTATACATCGCTGTAGTAGCCCTCTAGCACTATACTTTCTGTTGCACTGTATATTTTGAACTCAATCTAAAACTGGTACTCATACTATTATTCTTACTGCAATTTCCATTTATTTTAACGCCTTTGGAAATTTGTGTGCATCATTCCCACAATCGATCCTACATCAAATATTACTTTCAGTAATACTGACATGGTTTTATTTACTACAGAATTATTCCCACTGTTTGTCTTGGGAATATTTGAAAATACACTGAAATTACTTTGTGTTTATATATCGTTCTGAAACCCAAAAGGTTAGGCTGATTAGCTGCATTTCTGATGGCACTACTTGGAATACAAGTTTATACTTTAGTGTTCACATTAAGGATAATCTGTCCCAGTAGTTTTGATTTAAATAAGAAGACAAAAATAAATAAATAAATAAATAATCAGCCAACACAACCGATGGTGAATTATATAATACACTGTTTACTCACAATACAAGTGTTTACTCTCAATACAAGTGTTTACTCTCAATACAAGGTGACCCACAAGCATACCGGTTTCGGCAAAAGCCCTCTTCAGTGCTAGAATACAAAAAGTAAAAAACACCCTCTCCAAATAGACAACATATCTAAAAAATCAAACATATCCCCTTCTCCCAAAAGCAAATTACATCATTTAAACCAGGGGAAAACAACGCCCCTAACTTAAATGATCCAAGTCAGTTCTTTTTTTTGTTTAATAAAACATGCCAACCCAACTTATTAGGTCCTCTAATACAAATACGATCAATAGCAGTAAATCTAAATGTTGCTGTATGATGCTGCAAAACATAAAGCATTAGACATTCTCTTGTTTCTGGTATCACTTAAATGTTCAAATAGACGTAGCTTAAACTGTCTGGGCATTTGTCCTATGTAAAAAGCACATGTACATGCCCCCAAATAAATGACCCATTCAGAAACACAATTAACAAAACACTGAATATCAAATACAACAGATGTTTAATTGTTTTATTTTTGCAGCATGTTTGCAGGCTGTACAATGTCCACAAGGAAAGCAACCTACCAAAGGTGTGCCTTTTATAGATAACTGACTATTGACATCCAAATGAACAGCTTTTTTTAAATGATTCAAAAAAAATTCCAATAGTTTTGCCCCTTCTGTATGTAAACGTACACTGCCTTGGCAGCAATTTGGCCAACTTACTGTCAGCCAAAGGTATTCTCCAATGTTCATTGATTAAATCAGAAAATAACCTGGTATTGCTACCAAAAACGAAAATAACCTGGTATTGCTACCAAAAACTAGTTACCAGACATTTGTATCCTGTTTTTTCTGAATATGGTGTCCTAACAAGGTGGTCCTATCCACAGTCTGAGCAAAATGACGAGCTTGCTGTATAACAGCTTTGTTATACTCCCTAAATCAAAACCTAGATGCAAGTTCTTCACTATGGTTTTGTAATTCCTCTGCAGAAAAGCAAATTCTACTAACCCTTAGAAACTGGGATTTAGTAATTTTACTGACAATATATGACAGATGACAACTGCTGGCATCCAATATGGAATTATAATGATTTTTTTTCGGAATAAAGAAGTTTCAAGCATACCATCAACCCATTTGACAACATTAACATCCACAAAAGAAATTTCATTAATATCATAGGATGCAGTAAATTGTAAACCCCATTTGTTGTCATTCAGATATTTTATAAATTCTTTAAAATAAACCACATCAGATTTCCACAGTAGCGAGCAATCATCTAAACAGCGTCTTCAAATATCTATTTCTGCCAAATAGATATCATGGCTAGTATCATATAATCAATTGTTCTTCTATAAACCCCATAAACAGGTCAGCATAAATGGGGGCAAATGAAGCCTCTATAACTGTACCTTTCAACTACAAATAGCAATCATTTTGGTCAAAACCTGTTCAGTTAAACAAAAAAGCATCAAATCCAGGGTTATATAAACCTACACTGTTTAACCAAATTTCTACAGCTAACAAGCCAACCCAGTGTGGAATATTAGTGTAGAGTGACTTAATATCCAATATGCACATATACCATGTTGTTTCCAATTGCATATCCATTAATATATTACTACCCAGTCTATGGATCAGGCTCACCATCCATGTGATGCAGAGTTCCTCCCTAACCCAATTCAAGTGCAACTTGTTCAACTGGATGGGAAATCGGAAATGCACCTTGTTTGGCACCTATGTCTCTAATGGACACAGGTAACCTGTAAGTCGTTCATCTCAGGCCTATGCTTACACTTATCAAGGGTATCAGAACTTGTCAGAGATTTGGGATGCATGGCTAGGCTTAAAAAGGCCCTTGTGGTCGTTAGTCTGGTAAACATCCACGAACTTATGAACCTAACAAATTCTGTGGTGTCTTAAAACCTAGATCAAACTCCACAAATGAAATCAAAAATCCACTCTGGAGCCAATGTACTGCAACCCAAAACGAAATGATTGATGGAAATTTTTATATGCACTTTAAAACACTGCCATTTTAAATGTTAATTATTGTCTAATTGAATTAATTATTTGTGTGTATAAAAAGAAATGAAACTATGGTGTTTTGTTCTGAAGAAGTCACTTGATGAAAGCGCTTAACTGTGGATATTTTATTCCTTTGTGGATTTTCCATCAATAAATTTCATTTTGATTGTGGATATTTCTATTCTTTTGTGGACTTTCCATCAATCATTTCATTTTGGGTTGTAGTACATTGGCTCCAGAGTGGATTTTTGATTTCATTTGTGGCGTTTTTCCACTCTTGCACCCTGTTGTGGTTACTAGATCAAACTCCAGTTAATAAGGGTTTCAAGTACTTAGCGAGAAAAGCAGAGAGAGGCTCCGTTAATGAGCCATGGCCCGAAACAATAGGTCTGCCCAAGGGATACAAAGAATTTTTATGAATTTTAGGTAGCATGTAAAAATATTGGGGGAGGGTAGGGTCAGTTACTGTCAAATGATACAACGTACTCTTAGTAATGATCAAAAGTCAAAAAAGCATCAATATCCTTTTTAAAATGCAACATGGGATCCAAAACCATCTTGTGATAGAAATGTGTATCCATCAACTGATTAGCAGCTTCTTATACACACAAATGCCAATCTCAAACAACCACAGCACCCTCCCCCCTTGTCTGCATTATTCACAACCACCTTATGGTTATCTCTTAAAGACCATAATGCATGATATTGTTCAGGGGTTAAACCCAATTTATAACAAAAATTAAAATGTAAATCTTTTAACACATTATGTTGTAACACAGAAAAATATTTATGAGGTTCTCTTTCTGTGGCATTTGTTGCACTTTATAAACATTCAGTTTTGTTATTATAAACATTCAGTTTTGTTATTATTTAATGACTCTCATATACGCAACCACAGACTTGTTACTGGATTATATACAAGTCACACTTATAACACATGCCCAAAAAAGGCTCTCAAGTGTGGTACATAAGAAAAATGCTGTTGCACAGTTCTGCAAGTCAAATCTCCTGAGGTCTGGAAAGCAGGCTACCTTTCAGAGTTTATTCAACATCAACACACCATAATTTCTTCACATGCTACTTGCATGTCACCATTGTGAAACTTTACACAATAAAAAACAGTATTCTTTGGATTTTACATAGTACAAAACAGTTTTTTTTTACTTTTTGGCTCATTGGAAGTTACTAGGCTAGTGGCCCTAGGGCCCTTACAAGCCTAGCCAAGTCCTACCCTTATTTTACGTATTATTCTAAAAGCAACCCACCTGTCTGCTACTAAAAATACTGGCATTACAAAGAACAAAGCACCGAATAAGCTTGGTGTACTACTCTGCAGTTTGCAACTGATAACCACAACATAAAACCAACAGCAAACTCTAACCGAGTCAGCTGACCAGACCAAAGGTACTAGGTTGACTCATAAAATCAGGTAACTGTGGTTCAGTGGTCCCTACTTAGGAAAAAGCAAATAAAAACTATGCAGATAAAATAAATAAATAATTTATTTTACATTTGTTAACCTGGCAGGTCTAACTGGAAATTGCGTTTTTCAAGAGTTGGATAAAGGCTTAATCACATTAATAAGGATATAACCCACTTAATAGTTTTGCATTATTAAAATGCTCAGTAAACCATGACTCCTTTAACTTTAAATTTTCTAGCTGTACTGCTGGGGAAATGAACCAATATCATTGCTGTTCAAAAATGTGATACAATAAGCAAACCAGAAAATCTTAGAGCCAAATTAAAAAAAAATATTCATAACTTTAATACTGTACAAAACATTAACAAATACTGTGAAACGTTCAAAGTAGAAAGGAGTTATAGTCCTACTGTAAATGCCAAGGACAAGGTAGTACTTGCAATAACTTCAAAATCTAGTAGAAAGGAGTTATAGTCCTACTGTAAATGCCAAGGACAAGGTAGTACTTGCAATAACTTCAAAATCTAGTTTATGTTATAATTAAAGAGGAGTTTACATATTCCTAACTAAAAAGGTCCCCAGAACCGAACACTTAAAGAATCAAGGATTAAATTATGGTCATTTAGTTCTGCCAGAATTACACTTGAGTCGACACATGAAAAACGTGTTTCAGCAACATCAATGACAGATATCTGACAGGCTAAAATCTGCCCCATTCATTGTCTAATCAAGTAATGTGCACCATTTTACTAACCATGTAGTCTAACAGAAACCAAAAACATAAGCCCACCACATACTCTATTATGTGTTTAACAGCTGAATGGAAAGAAGAATACAATCCAACTGCCCCAGGCAGTGTTGCACCACCTCCAATAAATAAAAATCGACGGAGGATCTAAACGTCCAGCATCAGGACAGCAGATAGCAAAGGTTCTGCCTCACAGCTTTGGCACATTTTCAACAATACCAATACCATTCTTCACGTTCTCCCCATTTGCAGCCTAATAATAAAATGCAGAACTACTGTTGCTATGCGGTCCAAACATTCATAATGCGCAAGGCGTCTACTGTAAACCGGCCCATGGCACCACGGTTGCCAAACAAATTAAATCACCCAGCATCAAAGGAAGAATGAAAATAAACTTTCTTACCTGAGTGTGAAGCATCACATCGCCTTCTTCGGATGGCCAAAGCTCCACCACTCTGACAACTGGAGTAAATCCTGTGTTGGAAAGAATAAATGTATGATATGGTTAAACAGTAGCACTTCATGCAATGCGGTTACTGCCTGTAATATTCTGGACTGCTTCTATTTTTATTATGATTACTATATTACTTATTATTATTGTGGGGGGGAGGGGGCGTGCTGTCCAAACAGGGACAAAATAATTTACTGAATTTGTGCTCAATTAACTAAAATGAATATTCCCACACCATAAAGACAAGTCCATAAAAGAGCAAGAACTGACACATCTAGATAAAGCCAAGTCGTGTTTGCAAATGCTGTATTGAGTGGAGCACATTTCCTCTCCGAGAAGGTTTCTTTTAGTAAAATATGTTACATTTACATCAATACTTGCAACCCCCAAACATGCAGATCACCGTCTAATCCATTTTATACCAATATAAGCTCGTATTTTTATCACAACTCAAAAATATTAGCGTTTATTTTTATACGCATGCCCTCTCACACCCTTCCTCTTTGTACTGCTACACATTTCCCAACTGTGCTGGCCGTTCCCTCGGTAACTTATTACAGAGACCAGAAATAGACATATGCCTACCAACCTGGTGTGTCCGCCTCTCCTTGTGGAAAACAGGACAAAAGAATATGGATAACCCCCAGAACCAAGCGATAGACCATGAGTGACGAGTGACAGCCGTTACAGTAAATCCGCGGCGGCGGCTCGCGCAGCCCCGCCATGCTGCTTGTTCGTTTCTCTTCCTTCCTCAGTCAATCAGTCAGTCAGCCTTCGTGCGTGGTGGGTAAGACTGCAGCACGCCTCACATCTGCACTACCGCTGAGCCTCTTTGAGGAAACCGAATAACAATGAAGTATGGAAGCTGTACAGAGAGAGCACCGCCCAGAATAGACAGAACTACAGACACGCAGACGTCTCTAGAAGCTAGTCTGCGTTTTGAAATGCATAGACCTGGGTAGAAAGCTGAAACATTTAGAACTGGTATAGTAAAAGGGCGTCCCCTCATGATGTTCGAGTGAGCTGCTATTTATTTACACATTCTAGTTTCTTCTGCTAAAATTGCATCATCAGAGATGTGACATGACAAATTATTTTTGTTTGGTTATGGTTCATAACACGTGGCATGAATTATAATGTTTATTTACAGAATGTAGAGTAGTTTTGAAATACTCAGTGCTGATCTGATGTAGTATGCTCATTTTATTCTGCTTCAGTGGTGCATTTATTGTGTGTAATGTCAGTAACAGCACTTGTATACTGATCTGATGTAGTATGCTCATTTTATTCTGCTTCAGTGGTGCATTTATTGTGTGTAATGTCAGTAACAGCACTTGTATACAAAACTGACATAGCTCTCAACCTTCTATCTCCCCAGTCCTAAGCGAGGAACTCTGCATTTCATAATGTGGAATAAATGTGTAAAATATAGAACACTTTTCAACAACTTACTACCAAGGCCACAGGATCGTTAATATGTGCTAATTTATATTTATAAAATAAAAAAATCTTTTGATGAATTAACATAATTCAGAATTATTTATCATGGATATCATTTAAAGAATTCTTAACCCTGAATGTGAGACAGACACTTTCAGTGTGTAACCTTGAGGAACATTGAACCTATGAATATATGAGCATGGAACTTTTAAGACCTAAAATGAGGAAACTTCCTCGTAATGATGCACACTTGAGAGGTATGACTGATCTTAAGAAAACAAGACACTATGAACATTGCATTGTGACATAAGCCAATAAACAAGCCCAGAAAAAAAGTGATTTAAGTGTATCCTTTGTGCAGGAATACAAATCCATTTTGCTTATAGATGTCTCAGGCACACCTCAGAAGGTCAACATGTCTCCCACACCATATTTATACCCTGACTTTCACAGGCATTTTTTTTACATATAGCATGTACGATTGTTTGCTGACATGTTTTTGGGAGAAAACATCAATTATTATTTTTTTCATGTTTTTCTCAGCTAGTTACTCTGTATTGTAGATTGGAATAGGTTATCATTTTTTTTGGCTTCCCCAACCCCCCCCCCCCCCCAAACACACACACCTCTGATTTCAGTACAGTTAAGCAAGGATCTTACCTCCACTGCCCCCATTCATTATTCATGTAAACTATAGGTGGTTGAACTCTTGTCTGGTGTGCATTCATACAATGAGATACAAGTCCTCGTCTTTGTCTAACTCCCTGTGTGATGCCTTGAATAACACACATGCAGACTTTTGTATGCATGCTGGCCAAGAAGGAACGATGGCTCTAGCACATGTATGCTGGTACAGCAAGCTACAGTACACTTAGGTAACATGCTGGCGACGACTTTTCCACCATTGATACCTCTCAACATCTGTGCTTAAGAATCTATTTATTATTTATTTATGTATTGACATTTGTTGGCCAGAGAACTCCAACTGGGTAATAAATACCCATTTTCAGTGGAGGCCTGGGAGGAAAGCTCCAGAGAGTTAAATAACATAAAAATAGTAGTATAGATCAATTAAAAAGCATATAAACATACAATTTGACAGTGGAATATATAGGCCACAATAAACATGAGAAGACACCAATGATGTAATAATCAGAAAAAAATTACAATTAAATATGACAATCAGTATCTATAAAAGTATTACAAGCAAAGTCTACTATGTTAGGAAATAAGCAAAGAAGATAATACAAGTCATTCCCAAGAATGGAAACCGGGCAAGTGTTGAAAGGGTATATAGACAAATAGTATGATGAAAGGTTAATAAAGTGTAAAGTATTTCTTGATGTAAATTATACAGGAGAGGTACAGGGGCATAGCCATGAGTTTGTGAGAAATACTTTGATGGACAACTTAAATACATGGAGGTTTGATATAGTTCTGACTGAATTTGGGATAGAGTTCCAGTTTGTCAATGCAGTGTGAGTATAGACTTTTTTCCATACTTTTT
The DNA here is from genome assembly GCF_019279795.1 of Protopterus annectens. Classification (NCBI taxonomy): domain Eukaryota; kingdom Metazoa; phylum Chordata; order Ceratodontiformes; family Protopteridae; genus Protopterus; species Protopterus annectens. The sequence continues at coordinate 666,682,038 of NC_056729.1, forward strand.
AAGTTTACTGATTTCATAGCAGGTTTTTATCTGGAGAGCACAGAGGGCAATTTGGGAGTACTGAGGAGATGGGGTTTATGTAGTATTTTATGGGCTAGAAAAAGTTGTGTATGGGCTAGTTGATGTGGGAGTTCTAACCAGTTGAGAGCACATAATTCTGCTTACCCGAAATAATGGGGGAGAGCAAAATCAGGGGCAGATTTTCAATATTGCTTTTATAAACTTGCAAAGTTGCTAGAATACAGTTTGCATTAGCATGCATTTTCTGAAGGATGTGGTCTGAAACTCAAATGTCTGTTATTATTTAGTGATTTACCGGAACACCATAAATTTTATGAGATACAGACCAAAAAATGTGAAGCAAAAACATGGGCATTTTGCAAAATTGTGGACAGTTGAAAATTATACCACCATTAAGCCCGTACATTTACCACCTAAAGAAAAGAACATGCCATTGACTGCTTGATCACATTCCCCAATTGTCCTCTCTCTGGCCATGGCAGCTGTTCAACTCAGGGTTGCAGCTGTACAGGCATATGTTCTGCCTCAGTGGCCATTAGGTTAGCTATAATCATCTCCACACCAGACAATAGGGCCCAGATTGTAGTACTAACAATGCAGTAGTGTATACATGAGATGAGGTGCTACACTTCTTGGATAAGGTATTAACCTAAGATTTTCATTTGTCTAAGTTGCTGACAGTGCAACTTAGACAAATGTCTTGTTTGAAGAGAAATAATAGTTTTAGTCAAAAGCATACTTGCTATATGTAATATATACTCAGCTGAAAATAATCAAAACAGTTTTCCATTCAGAGATTTAAAAACTGACTTCCTGATTAATGCATTTTGTTTTATTCCTTTCTTCCTCATTCAAAATATCTTTCTGCCTTTCTACTATCACAGTATACTTTTTTAGCCCATGCTAGAGCCTGCTATAGGGGCTATCATCTAGGCAACAGTAGAGGGAGTTCACTCCTATCCTGTATTGCCTCTGTATCACAATGGCCTGAGGGTATGGCTGCATGACCTAGATCTGGACCGGCCACATTTAAGGGTGAACCCAACTGTGTCCAGGTCAGAAAACTACCCAACATTCAAACCACACTGCATTTTGGTGTGGGAGGATGTTGCTAAATAAGTTTTCTAACCTCCAGCCCCTTGCAGATCTTCTCAACACACTGTTGAAGTGTGGGCACACAGTTCTACCCATGTGATGCTTAGGAGCTACTTTGCATGGGTCAGACTGCTAGCTTCCAGCTACAGTGCTGTGCACTCCAAGTGCATACTTCGACCCTTTGCACTGATGGGGCTGACCCCTGACTCTGCTAGAGGTCACTACAGTAGCAGGATGACCTGTATCCCACCCTGAAATGTGAAAACTGACTGTAGCTGTATATTCCCATCACCCCTTGATAGCTCCTCCACTACCCAGAATCCTGTTCAAACCCTGGTCATCTGAGTCATGGCTTTAAACTTGTATGCCATAGAGCTAGCAAAAACACAGCATCTTTGGTATCCTTTTCACTTCTAATACACTATTCACATTCCATGTTGGACTGTATGCTGTGCAATGGTGCGGTTACTACTGAATGTTACTTCCCTACAACTCACTGTGGAATGTACAGTAACATAATACGGATCAGCTAACTACTCCAAGACTTTATTTAATCAGATTTTAAAATTGCAAGAAATGTTTACGTGAACAAACACAACAAAATAAAGCTCTTCCCAAAAAAAAAAAAACAATATAAATAAATTGTACATAATAAAGATATTTTGTAAATAATTCTATCCAGTATCAACTATTCCTATAGTCACTGACTGTAGCTCTACTGGAATGAACTATCCTCACTTTAAATACACTTTCTAACATTCATTTGTACAATATAATTATAATTCTTTAGAAACTCATGTCACTCTATATATTATTTTTGTTTTGTCCAACAGACAAATGCAAGAGTGCAAGTTACCATGAGTGAATGCGACAGATATAGGTCCTTATTATATGAGATTGTGTCATGTATTATTGTAACTGTGGAGCTTTTCTCCCTAGGACTGCAGCTAGACTTTCCTAATAAATAAAGGCAAATAAATAAATAAAATATGAAACGTGCTAATAAAAATAAAATAGAGAATATGGCAAAAAGAGGGAAGATAAATTATAGATGACATGTCTGCACAACACAATAAGGAAGAGTTTGTTAAAGAATGTATGAAGTTCACAGAAATGTGTGAAGCATACAGAAGTCGGGGAAAAAGAAACAGTTGCATGTGTTTCATACTGTTTAATATGGTTTTAGTCTAGCCAGGCATGAGAATATGTAAAGTAGCTGTTTGTAATAATAAATCTAGTGTATTATGCATACAGGCTGATTATCTGTGATCCTTTTGTACCTTAAATTTATATACAGTGCTTCAAATATATATATATATATATATATATATATATATATATATATATCTATATGATCATTGGAAGTTAAGTTACTAAGCTATTGGCCCTGAGACCCTTATAAGCCTAGCTGAGAGTTTAGCCCATGTATAGACAAGTCAGCACCCAATGCCCCTGTTCAGCAGGGACACGGGTGGAATCCCAGGGATGTATTTTTTATTTCCCATCCAGTTATCCAGGTTGCGCTTAAAAAGGTGTAAAGAGGTACTCTACTTGACATGGAGAGGGAGTCTGTTCCACAGATGGGGGAGTCTCTGGGACACAAATCTGTCCCGCCAACAAGTCCTATTGGTGTCACAGATTAGGTTGAGGCCGTGTGTGTGGGTTACTTGAGTGGAGCTTCTTGACTTGCGGATATGCAGCCATCCCATCAAGGTGGGGTCCGAGATAGTCTTGTATGATAGACAGTGGTCACCTCTGAGGAGTCTGTATGAAACAGAGTAGAGGGATAGGGATTTTAGCCTATCTGTGTGTGGTAGATTTTGAGGCACTGGATTCTCCTGGTGAGGAACCTCTGTGGGCTCTCCAGCTGCTGCATGTGCTTTGCGAGGTACATGCTAAATGGGGCATTGTACTCAATAATGGGCCTTATAAGGGAAGAATACAAGGATGTTATGACCTCCTTGTCCCTGGATGAGATACCCTTACTTATGAGGTGGGCCATGTAGAAAGCTTTCCATACAATGGAAGCAACATGGTGGTCAAAAGTTAGGTTGTTATTAATCTGGGTGTCCAAATCCCTCAAGACTGACTGCATGCTTAGGACATTGTTATTAATGTGATAACTGATGGGTATGTCACTCTCCTCAAAGGGGGTGATGGTGCATTTTTTTGTATTCAGGTTGAGGCCATGTTTCTGGCACCAGTCATTTGTTTTGGGTGAGACCCTCTTGGAGGATGTCCACGTCACTAGGGGAATTTATGACAGCACCCAGCTTGCAGTCATCTGCAAACTTGGTCAGCCATAGCCCACTGGTTTTGGCCTGCACCTCAGAAAAATATATCCCAAATAACAGAGGCCCCAAGACCGAATCCTGGGGTACACTGCTCAATATATATATATCCATATACTTGTTTTTGATGCTTGCACAATCATATTGATTCCTACTGTTGTTGCATTTATTTTCAACAAAACTGATGCACTCTGTGCAATAACAACTTCAGTGAATGCAAACGCTGAAGAAGAAGAAAAGTACATTATGATGGGATAATACGTAGCAGGCATATGAGCAGTTGGTGGTGGGGTTTACTCACTTCTGGTTAAAGCATTTGTCTCCTCAATATCACCCTTAGGACCAGATCTCAACAGTCAGGAGTAAATCCACAATAACCCTCCCCAACCATATACATTTCTGTAAATCACCTCACCTTTCTGTCTTAATATGCCTCATGACATACGCTGTTATTTTATTCTAAATTTGTGCGTTTTAATCCTCCTCTTCCTTAATCTCCCTGCAACCTAAATTTATATATTGGATACCTCAGATAGATATCTCAGTTTTCCTTTTCTATTTTTGACCCAAGGCTCTACACACAGGGCCGGCCTTATTCAAAACGGTACCTTAGGCGAAGTAGTGCTCTAGCACCCCTTAAGCCCCACCTACACCATACTCATGAAACACTCCTATTTGAGCCACACCCACAGGTAGGTCACTCCCCAAGAAAGCCACTCCAATCATTTCCTTAAATTATTTAACTGCATAGCAAGAAAAAGTTACCTTGTAATGTAGTTAAACTGCAACTACCTTTGGGTGCATATTTCTTACTATAAATACCAGAGCTGGACTATGGTCAGATAGGGCCCTACTCAGGGTAATAGACTGCCCCGCCCAGAGCAGCCCCTCCTGCAACAACCCCCCCCCAGCAGCAGTCCCTTCCTCAGCCATTCCAACGTTCCATTATTTGGCTATTTCTCATAACTTACCATGCACACTGTTCAAATCTATCAGTATGAATGCATACTGTTCTGTTATTTGCTTCTACAATGATTACAAATATTGAAATAAAATAGCACAAACACAGATAGCCATTTGTTAAACAAACAATACAGTCATGCAATGAAAACAGACTTATCATGAGCAGTAAACTTCTCTGCCCTTGAAACTCACGCTCATTGAAATGACAAAATTCACATTCATTGAAAAGGCATGAAAACCCACATCCATAGAAAATGCATCTGGCCAGTGGAGGATTAAGTTTACCTTTGGGCTGTTTTCAAAACAGACTCCTTGCACACATGTTTTAGGGCCATGCATACGTATATTTGTTCTCTGATTCACCTTCATGATTGTATTAAATTATATTCCTTGTATAATACAGCATCACTTGTTAAAATGTGTTTTAAATTTGTAATTTTAAACATTTTTTAATAAACAATGAAACAAAATGTATGAACCATTAACTACCCATTTGAGAAAATTTCAACCATAAAAGAGCTCTCAAGATTTCTGTCATTACAATCCACCAGTATTGCTTGATACGCACAATCTCTGCAGAAGTAAAATCAACTGAATAATTCCACATTAAAAAATTCTGTAACTAACAAAGATGTTGCTAATGGCAAACTATTTTACATCTCAAAGTTTTATCTACAAATTCAGTGCCTGCTGCCCTTGAAGAATTAATTGCCTATGCTACATTAAAAAACTGGTAAGTTGGTAATATTGCAATAGGAAATGACTAACAAACCAACAAGTTCATAGTCACTAGGCATCTCATCCGAAGGAAGAGCTCCCCTTATAATACACCAAATAATCAGCAATCATATGGGCACTGCAATACCAGCACTCCATCTACATGGTGTGGGAGTAGAATCCACAGCCTTCTGCACCTCAGGCAATTATGCTACTAACACTGCTTTCAGATTCTACAACACAGTGTGCAATTTGATAAACAAAAAACAGCTAGTTGCACATTGAAAACATTTTCCCTTGTTAGAGTGTGCTTTAAATTTGTAGTTTTGAACATTTTTCCAGTAAGCAATGAAACAAAATATATGACCCAATAATAACAAAAATGCCCATCTCAGAACATTTTTACCATAAAAGGCCACTCAGACTTCTGTCATTACAATCCACCAGTATCAGTCAATAAACACAATCTCTGCGAAAGTAAAATTCATTCAAATTATTCTTCATTAAAGAGATTTGTAACTAATGAAGAAACTGTTACTGGCAAACAACTTTACATTTCAGTGTTTCATCTACAAATTTAGTTTTTGCTGCCCTTGAAGAATTAATTTCCTACTTTACATTAAAGAAAATGTTGGTATGCTGGTAATATTGCAATAGGGAATGACTGAGAAACCAAAAAGTTCATAGTTACTAGGCATCTTATATACAAAGGAGGGCACACTAAGGAATGCAGAACCCTTATTCCCCCTTAAAATGCACCAAATAATTGGCAACTAGGGTATTACATACCATGCCTCCACACCTCTCAACCTCTTAGCACAAGAAATCTGAGCAAAGCCTAAAATAATGGGGGGGGGGCAAAGGCCCCCAAACAGGGGCAAATTATTAATATTGCTCTTATAGACTTAGAAAGTTACTAGAATAACAGCCTTTGTGTCTTAGTATCCATTTTCTGAAGGAAGTGAAGGCTGAAACTCAAATATATGACTTTAGTTATTTAAATCCTCAGCGATTTGCCAAAAAACCCACAAATTTTATGAGGAATAGGCCAAAAATATGAGGCAAAAATATGCACAGTTGAGAGGTATGCATACTTGTCAACCTCTTAGTGCAAGAAATCTGGACAAAACCTAACATAATGTGGATGCAATGGCTGAAAAAATAGGAATAGATTTTAAATATTGTACTTTTTTTTAACTTAGAAAGTTGCTAGAACAACAGGATTTGTGTTAACGTGCATTTCTGAAGGATATGAAGTCTGAAAGTCATGTGTGTGTGCATGTATGTGTGTATGTATATATATATATATATATATATATATGTGTGTGTGTGTTTATATATATATATATATATATATATATATATATATATATATATATATACACACACACATATAGATATATGGATCTAGGATGTTTGCTCGAGTGAGCAAACGACCAAAACCCAAACGGCCGGGCATACTTACGCGAAAGTGCTTCACCAAAGAAGCACTTTTGCGTAAGTATTCCTGTTGCCGAGGCTGTACTACGGTGCAGGTAAGGGAAATGTTCCTTTTCCTCACTGTAGTGCAGTCTCAGAGGGAGAATATTAAAGTAGGGGGGTGTGGGGGGCACAGTCCCCCACATGGGGAGTGCAGGGGTGCGAAGCGCCCCTGCTAAAATGTAAATGTAGTGTTTTATTTTATTTTTTTCTAACACGCTTTAACGAAAGCACTTTTTTAATAAAAGCGCTTTCATTAAAGTGTGTTCGGTTATTATGGATTCGGACATTTGCTCACTCGAGCAAACATCCTAGATCCATATATATATATATATATATATATATATATATATATATATATATATATATATATATATATAAAAACAAAATCATTATTTAGTGACTTCAATTCTCTGTGATTTACCACAGAACCACAAATTTTATGAGAATCAGACAAAAAATACAATACTAAATCTGGACAGTTGAGAGGTATGCTACACACACACACACACACACACATACACACACACACACACACACACACACACACACACACACACACACACACACACAGCTACTCTCCCACATAGCAAGAGACACGCACACACATACCTACTCTCTCATGAAGCAACACACATGCCTTCTCTTTCATACAGCAACTAACGACTAGTTTAAATTCCACACACTTCTACTCTCTCATACAAAACACAGACACGCACCTTCTCTCTCGTACACATACCTACTCTCTTACAAAGTAACACATGCCCTTTATCTCTCATACAAACAGAACAACTAATATAAATTCCATATACATACATACACGCACATACTTTCTCTCACATAAAGAAGCCCAGTTTAAACTACACATAGACACAGACATACACTTACTTTCTTTTTAAACCGAACAGCCACATGCATACAAATGGACTTAACCCCCCTCTTAATTGAACTGCTAGTTTAAATTCCAAGCGGAACATCTTTACATCCACGTTGGAGTGCGTACATGGGATGCATGCATGTTCCTCCTTAAAGGAGAAGACTCTATCTACTTCCATGGAATGAAGTTTTTTTTTTTTTTATTTGTTGAAGCCTCCTAGCCAGCCTGCAGCTATAAAAGTGGGAGGGCGCTCTCCCCTCCCCCTCATCCTATAGTTCTGGCGCCCTTCAAACACATAATGAAAAAAGTAAATTAATTAAAATAAACAAATAAATAAAAAATAGAAATTGCACCCTTTATGAGGCTGACTTGTACAACACCCTAAGCATTCGCCTAATTTGTCTATGCCTAAGGCCAGCCGTGTCTACACCCACAAATAACTGCCTCTAAAGATAGATAGATAAACTACTGACCCTTTGACTGCTCCATGCCCTACAAGCTTTCCTTACTCTGGAGAATGCAGACATCTGTGATGTTATCAAGACTTGGTTTAAAGCTGTAGAAAGTACTTCCACACATTTAGACCAACAGCAGCACAGTCACAATGTTTCCTGGACTTTTATGAACACATACACCCTGGACCAGATAATACAAGCTCCAACTAGAGGGTCTAACATACTAGATGTAGTACTCCCCAAAGTGGGGGAGCACTACACCCTACTCCCCCCCATGTCATGGCATCACTCTGGAATAAAATCCCAGTCCAGGTTAGGCAGAGTCCCTCATTGACTCTCCTCAAGAGGAATCTTGATGAGTGGATGGGAGATCGTAGATTTACTCTGGGTATCACTTCTGTGTCACTGTTAGACAGAGGCACAGTATACTAACCTCGAAAAAGGGCATAGCAAAATTCATTTAAAATGGGTGGCGAAAGCCAAACACACTCGGGCTAGGCTTGTAAATGCCCTAGGGCAGATAGCCTAGTATGAACCTATGAACGTATGATTGATGAGGTCTGATCACAAAGCTGCCACCTTCAAAATAAAAATCAACTCCAAAAATCTAACTAAACTCCTAACAACTAGGAACTATTCTAAAGCAAACTACACCCTATTAAGTGACAATTTTTCATAATTTAAGACTCCCCCAAACTCCAAAAACACAGATACTTATGCAGAATTATTAACAGAAACCCTGTACAAACATGTAAATGGCTGAATTGAGGCTGTCACACCTACCAGAATTAAGTCCATATCTAACATGAAACACAAACTCCACTGGTGGAATCCCTACCTCAACAGAGTATATAACAAAATATAAAAGTAATGGCCAAAATCATAGAAACAAGAGCTTTCTGATTCAACTAAACAAGAAACTAAGAGGTTTAATAAAGTCCAGCAAGGCTAGTTACGAGGTAAGGATAGCTTTCCACCTCTGTCCAATTGTGATTGCTAAGGACAATCACAAGGCCTTATTCAGCTATGTCAGAAACGTTAAACGTAATACTCAGCAGTGTCAGAACTAGTGGAAAATTTCACCACCTTCATTCACCAGAGACATGGCGAATCTACTGGGTGATAAATTAAGTTCAAACTTCACCCCATCCCGCACTCAAGCAAATTAGTCCATCGATAAAACACCCCTAAGAGTTGACCCAGTAGTTATGGATCTGGGAACACACACATAGACAGTAATCTGGCCTTCAAACAACATGTAGCCTAGATAGTAAGAAAATCATTCTACTCCTCCGAACTTATGGCATTCCGGTCCAAGTATGTTATAGTACCAGTGTACCCTGCCCTTATCAGACCAATCATTGAGTATAATGCCCTCTTTGGCATGTACCTAACAGTCACATGCAACAGTTGGAACACCCACAAAGGTTCCTCACCAGGAGAATCCAGGGAATGAATACCTGTTCCTGCACAGTTCGCTTTAAGACCTTATCTCTGTACTTAGTCTCCTATAGGTTACTCAGAGGCAGTCTATGCCTGGCATAAATCATCCTCAGATCCAGTTTTGATGGACCTCTTGCACATCCATAAAATAAACAGCACCACAAAAACTAAATCCAAGGACTTGAACTTTGCCTGAGACATAAACAGGATATGCTGGAGAGACCGATATTTGTCTTAGGGGATTCCCATGCTATGGACTAGACTACCCATCCATGTGAAGCAGAGTAAATCCCTGACGATATTCAAACAAAATCTTGATCACTGGATGGGAAATTGCAAATTTACCCACAGTCTGGACTCCTTTCTCTGATGAACAGAGGTCGGCAGAAAGTAAAACAATCAAAACTAACACCCCACCCACAACCTTAGCTACCCCAAGTAAGCACCCAAGGTACTCTGGGACAAAACTGGGTTGGCTTGCACAGCTAAGCTTATAAAGACCATGGTGATTAGCATAGTAAAAATCCATGAATCTATAAACTGAGGTCTCATTGCATAAGATCCATCAACACGATTCACACTGGGTGGTGGCATTGCATTGAGAAATGAAGGGAAAATGCCAGTTCCCAGTTTTGAAACAGCTGCACACTATGACTGCAGAGCTGATATATTACTGCACACTAATTAGTCAGCTAATGCACATTACATATACAAATGAACTGCACAGCATGAGTAGTAGTGCTAGCACAGTTCGGCAACAGCTACTTCATAAAGGTGCATATTGTGTTCCAGTGAACGATCAGCATGTGATTCAATAACCACAAAGGCACCCCTTTCAACCCATCACAAATTAAACTAGGTTTCTGTTGTCACCCATATAGCTCTAGTATTGCTTCTGCACTGCAGCAAAATCATAAATGTCCCCCAAGCACAAGTTGGATATAATGTATGTGTGTGTGTATATGAATATATATATATATATATATATATATATATATATATATATATATATATGTATATATGTGTATATGTATATAAATATATATATAAAATATATATGTATTGTATGTATGTATATATATTATATATGTGTATATATATTTTATATATATATATATATATATATATATATATATATATATACAGTATATACATAAATATGTGTGTATACATGTATGTGTACACACACACACACACACACATATATATATATATATATATATATATTATGACCTCTCAGTATGAGTTTTATAACTTATGTTTTCTTTAGCTTTTTCTGTAAATTGTTTTTTGGAGCTTTTCTGCAAAGGCATGTGCTGAAAAGGGGCTTCTGCTGAGTCAGTTTCTTGGTAAATAAATGCTAATAAATTGACAATTTGATCCTGATTACCTTTAGTAACAATATAATAAGACGCCAACATTTGTAACTGACTGTGGCTGTGAAACTATTTGATGTTAGAACTGAGTTACTGATTACAAGTAACAGTTAATTATTAATACAGTCACTGTTTAGTACTGTAAATAAAAGAAGAGCAACCACTATAAAAAATGTCTTAAGAGTTTATTTATGGACGATTTCCAAGATGGCTGCACATTGAGTAACAGCTTAATTTCAGGTCTCCCAGTGTGAAAACATAAAACTCAGAATACAGAGACAGTAAACTCGTATTTCTGGGTAAGTTTCAGTAACTGTTTAGTAAGTGCAGTGCCTGGATGCCAGCAAAAAAGAAATTCAGAGAACCTGAAAGAAAATCAGTCAAAAAGATAAGGAAAAAACACTGACTGGGAAGAATTCTACAGCTGTTCAGCAAAAACAGTGCAAGCTCCAGCTTTGGTGCAAGACATGACTTCCAGTAACCTAAAGGGAAAAAAAAAGTCAATTGTACTCGGAGATTATTAAAATAAATGAAATACTATATGAGTATATCAACTCAAATAACAAAAGGCTGTAAAAAAATGGAGGAAGCTTTGAAAAGATATTCAGATGATGTGATAAAACTGCAAAAATCAGAGGTCGAAATTAAGAAAAGGGTGGCTGAATATGAGACTGTTCAAGAAGAGGTGTTTCAAAAAAAATAATAGAATTAGAGGACAGAGCACATAGGGAAAACTTGAGATTGTTTGCTGTACCAGAGAAGCTGTAAGGAACAGACTGTATTAATTTTATGAAAGCACAAATAAGCAACTAGGCCAGTATTCTGCAGCAGGAGTTGTTAATTGAAAGGGTGCATCATATGTATGCTCTAAACCTGGCCATGAGAAAAGAATCGGTACCTTTAATAGTAAAGGTGCACTACTACCAGCAGAAGGAGTTGATACCATACAGAAGAGGAGTAAATTTATTCCACTAATCATGGAATGTCGAGAAGCAGGCATGAGATTCAAGCTGCTGTACCCAGCTATTTTCAGAATATTATTTCCTGGAAGGGCAAAATCATTTCTTGATGCAGACACCACTAAAGAGGAAATACAAAAGTCTATCCAACAAAAAGTGAGTTATGAAAAAGGAGATTCTACTTCTTGTTCTTCTGGTAATAAAGATCACAGAGAGACTGTGCCAGTGAAAACTTTTCCAGTGTTTCAATGGAAAATGCTTGAGAGACAGAAAAAAGCGTAAGAGTTGATTAGAAGAAATGGGAGTACTTTGGAAATAAAGCAGATACTGGATTTGGGAGATGGAGATCAACGGGAATAAACTAGCAACTCAGAAATTGACAAATATTGGATTACAAAGCATTAATTATATTTGTGAAACATGACAGAACAAGAAAACCTGGAAATATTGGACTTTTTTGCCTTTGTTAAACTTTTGGGAGACTCAAAAGCATGTACCCTACTTCATGCCATTAATGTTTGGAAGAACATTAAGTAGGGAGGAAGAGGAAGGAAACAGTTAACTGTAAGTAAAACGAAATGTTATTCTTAACAGTAGTGTTTTTATAATGCATCCTATAATCTGCATGCTATAAAGTTTTCTCAGATGTTTTTCAAGTATAATGGGGATACTAAAATAAACAAGAGCCACTGTTTTTTAGTTTTTTCCCCTTCTTTCTTTCTTTCTGGTAATTCACTTTAAAAAAATAGGCACTACAGTGTAAAAACAAAGAAAAAATTCTGGTCAAAAGACCAAGATACCAGAAAAACTGATGTGCTTTTTTCACTCTTGCATAGGGGAATGACTGGATTAAGGCCCTTGGCTTGATCTAGTAACAAGTTTTAAGAGAAAGCAAATCAATAAAAAAGAACATTGCCTATCAAATATATGAATGCTTGTAGACATGGTTCTCATGTCTCCGTGGAGACAATCTGATAAAGAGTAATAAAAACAGAATACTTATTTCTTTCAGTGGCTGTAAGATAATGTTTTCTGAAAGCATTCAATTTTTTCCCATTCTGGGAGAGTAATAAGGATGAAACCAAACCAAACAGCGCTTAGTAAAATCACAGGCTATACCATGTGTCTTAGTATAGATAATCTTCCTTTTAGGTTAACCCAAGTGTGTGAGTGTGGCTATCAGTCTGGGACAATTGTTCCTATTAAGAGGGTAAAACTTCAATATTTGAAGATGTACATAGTTTTGTGTGTTAGTATTAAGTTAATAGATTTAGATATGTATTGGAGAGTGTTTTTTTGTTTGGGGTTGTTCGATAAAACAAAAACATTTTGTAAGATATGACATAGGCTCAAATGGATATGACAAGAAACAACTGTATAAAACATCAACCTGCCAAACATTAGTGTATGCATGTAACACAAAAGCTGGAACTAGGCACTTAACAAAAGCTGTTGCACATAAAAGGTGGGAGTAATAACTTTTTAACACAACAATGCTTTCTATAATGTCTTAAAATGTCAATGGTCTCACAGATAAATACAAAAAAGAAAGAGTAGTGAACTATGTTAAAAATGTAGAGTGCAAATAGCTATGCTACAGGAGACAAATTTGGAAAGAACTGAATGTTTAAATTTTGATAAAGAAAGGTTTTCGGGAAGGTTATTCAGTGGAATACCTAGGACAAAGGAAAAGAGGAGTACTTATATTAATTGCAAGAGGAGTTCCAATAGTGATAGAAGAGGATAAAAAAAAGATAATAATGGTAGATTTGTAGTACTAAGGGACTACTGGCAAGGGAGGGGAATCACACTGGCATGTATTTATATTCCACCTAAAAACTGCTATAATGGAGCTTAAGAAAATTCTGGGAGAAATAATCAGCATTCAGCAGGGAATATTACTTATAGGTGGGGACTGGAACTTGATTTTCAACAGTGGAGATGTATCTGCGGGGCCCAGAAGGGAAAATACAACAAAGGAGGGTAGATTTTTGAAGAAATTTATAAAAATATTTAGCATGGAAGATGCGAATTCAATAGCAGGAGTTTGAAGTGAATTTACCTATTATTCTCCAAGATATACAAACTGGTCTAGACTGGCTAGAACATATATTTCACAGGAACATTTGCATTTAATTGAAAGTTTTGACATGCATCCAATAACTGTTTGAGATCATGTGGCAATAATAACTAAAATAAAAATGCAGGGTAATAAAATAAAAATGAGACACTGGCACTTTCCCACCTATCTGTTGAAAACAGTGGAATTTAAGGAATAGGTAGTGGAAATTATTTGGGAGTTATTAGAGAAGATATAAATTCTGAAAATATAGCTAGGGAGTGGGATAAAATTTAAGTGGAGTTTAAAAATAGGGTGAAAATAAAAGAAGAAGAGATATGGTTAAGAAGTAGCAAGAACTATTTAGAGGGACTCGCAAAGGTTAAAGTATTGCAGAATAGGGGGAATCTTACAGAACAAGAAGAGGAGCAATTGCAGAATGCTAACAGAAAATAAGGGGCTACCCTGATAATATGCATGAGTTCTTGAGCCCCACCTGTTTATTTGCATCTCTATAGATTCATAGGTTCATACTAGGCTATCTGCCCTAGGGCATTTACAAGCCTAGTCAGAGTTGTGTATGGCTTTCGCCACCCATTTTAAATTAATTTTGCTATGCCCTTTTTCGAGGTTAGTATACTGTGCCTCTGTCTAACAGTGACACAGAAGTGATACCCGGGGTAAACCTATGATCTCCCATCCACTCATCAAGATTCCTCTTGAAGAGAGTCAATGAGGGACTCTGCCTAACCTGGACTGGGATTTTATTCCAGAGTGAAGGGAGCCTCTGGGTTATGAATCTGTCCCTCCAGCATGTCCTATTTATTTCAGTGCTGAGGTTCAAGTCCCTCGAGCGCATAGCTCGATGGGATTTGGATTTTCTGAGGTGCAGCATGTCCATTAATTCCGGGTTGGACATGGCTTTATACGTCAGGCACAGATCGCCTCTGAGCAGGCGGTATGCCACTGAGTAGAGCTGGAGTTTCTTTAACCGGGCAGCATACGGCATCTGTTTGAGCCCCTTGATCCTCTTGGTGAGGTACTTTTGGGGTCTTTCCAGTTGCTGCAGGTGTTTGGTAAGGTACATCCCAAAAGGGGCATTGTACTCAATTATGGGCCTGATGAGGGATGAGTAAAGAGGCACGATGACCTCCCCTGATCTAGATGTGAATCCCTTCATGATTAGGTGGGCTATATAAAATGTTTTTCTAACCACTTTGGCCACGTGGTTGTCAAATGAGAGATTGCTATCAACTTGGGTCCCCAGGTCCCTAATTACTTCTTCTGTACTTAATGGATTACCACCTATGTGGTAATTTGTGGGCACTTTGTTTTTGCCAAAGGGGATGACTATACACTTTTTGGCGTTTAGCTTGAGGCCATGGCTCTGGCACCAGTTGTCTGTTTCTATGAGGCCCTTTTGGAGGATGCTTGTGTCGGCTGGAGAGTCTATTATGGCACCCAGTTTGCAGTCATCTGCGAACTTGGTCAGCCACAGTCCTTCCATGTTGGCCTGTACCTCCGAGAAATATATACCGAACAAGAGAGGTCCCAGGACTGAGCCTTGTGGGACGCCACTTGTAACTGGTTTGGAGTCTGACATGGCTCCAGCTATTCTAACCATGTGGGTCTGTCCTTGATCCAGTTTGCAACCCATCTAGTGACATAGGGGTTTATATTTAAGCTGGTGAGCTTATCTATAATGCCCGAGTGGGGTATTGTATCGAAGGCTTTTGCGAGGTCCAGGTAGGCTGTGTGGACCACCTTCCCCTTGTCAATGGCCTTGGTGACTGTTTCAAAGAAATCAACCAGGTTTAAGAGGCAGGATCTGCCCTTAACAAAGCCGAACTGGGTAGGATCCAGTGTCTGTACGTCCCCAATATCTTTATTTATAAGGTCCATGATGATCCTTTCCATAGCTTTGCAGACCAAGCTAGTGAGACTTATTGCTAATGTATCTCCCTACTCTAATCTGTGCACAAACTGACTACTAATAAGCAAGTCATTATGAAGACACACTTTACTGGAAAGGCTCACCCAGACTATGCCACAGCTTGCTGTGAGGAAAGAGATAGCTTGCTTTTTATTTCTTGTATTTTGTATTACTTTATTACATTTTTCTATTTTGTATACTGTGATTTATTTTCTTTGCACTGTGTTTTACTTGTATTTTGCTTTTAACTGCGTATTAAAACTTGAAAAGACACCACAGCTCTGTCCCTTGTGAGTCAGACAGAATCCACTCTCCCATCCTGTTGCTGTTGTGCTCTTAAACACCACTGTCTTTCTAGTTGCATGCCCCTTATGCTAATTTGACCATATATCTCATTTCCTCTCTGCCTTTATTGGCTGGCATGAGTAAGCACAAAATTATCATTTTGTGAAATCACTCTCCTTCAACTATTTAAATTTATTGGCCATTCTACTGTATTCCATAGTACCAGAATACAAAAGTGCCCACCCTCTTTCAATCTATCTTGCTCTTTTAAAAATAGTGGCTCTCCACTAAAACTTAACTTTTTAGACAACTAAAACTCAAGTTACCCACTTTCGTATCTAACTGCTTAGTGCACACTGCAGTGTTTAGGATAAGCCTTTTTTTTTCATCTTACCTTTAAGCGTCTATTGCAAGACCACCAGTTATTGGAGATCTCACATTCTGCCTCTCAGTAATCCTCTTGGGATTAGTGCTTCTGTTTTCTCCTGGTAATAGAAGGAGTACAGTGACTATTTCCTGGAGACTGTTGATCACCAGAAAGCGTAATTGCTTTATAGGTGACAGCTTGGAATCTCTGCTTATATTCTGATCCTGGTGACAGTAGGACCAGAGTGCATTGATTCCTGACTGTTTCTGGTTGGAGAGTGAGTGTCTGTGCTTAACATACATGATTGATCTGGTTGCTATTTGAGGCATCTAGGCTACAGAGTGAAGCTGTGGTGAGACCAGCATTAGTAGTAGCTAGGCAGTAGCCATTCATGTGACTCCCCTATTTTCATCATTCATGACAAGCTAATTCTTTATTTTTCAGTAAGTACTGTTTGATTTGTTTCTAACATCAGAATATCTGCCTAAATACGTCATCTTTAAATTTTCAGTGTCTACGTATTAGTTTCCCCTCAAGTGTTTGTCAGTGCTCTGTACAGACTCAGACACCTTGAGTGACATTTTTCCTGTAAAAGCACAATTGAAATTTCTCCAATATGTAGTTGCACACAGGACAACTAGTTTGCAGTGACAAGCGCTGTCCACATAGTTGCAAACCAGATACTCCTGATAGTGATTGATATTCTCACTCCAACAATTTAATCAGTAAAAAAGGGTCTGTTGCCATGGATATGAACTTTCCTACTGTCTCTGTTACTGGTTTGGTGGATATGAGCATCCTGAGGCAATGTAGAAATTTCCTCATATTTACTGACAACCAGGTAATTCTCAACCAAACTGATATGGTATGTGAGAGATGTATTTACACAATGTCACTGGAGGCAAAGCTCTCACATAAAAGTAATCCTAATGTCAATAAGGTTATCAGTAGTACACATGCTGCACCCCCTTCACGCACAATTCAAAGCAGACATATAGACCCACATATACTGAGGCACTTGCATGTAACCTTCCTAAACCACAAAGACCTCCTAAACAAAGTACAACATAAGAAATACCCTCAGCAGCCCCAAACGCAATCTTTCAAAATAACACCGACATCAACACATAGGGCTACATCTCATGGAGCCTCTACCTCTAAGCCCATAATAAGGCAAGTCAACACACAATCCAACATTCTAGACATTGGAGACTCCATTGTGAGACACACTAATGTCCCTCTCACAAGTCTGAGTAAGGAGAAAGTTACGGTCAGTTGCTTATCAGGGACTAAGATCCGCCACATTCCACATGCACTCAGGTCATTAGACCACAATTACCAATATGACTCAGTCATAGTCCATGTGAGAGTAAATGACCTGAAACGTACCTCCCTAGATTATATGAAGAGAGACATTATAGAGTTCTTGAATATGTGTCTCAGGCTGGTACGAGCCTATCATTGAGCAGCATTTTTACCTTCTCCAAGGATGATGCCACAATACGAACAAAAGATGATTGACTTTAATAATTGGCTTAGTTTCTGGTGTCATTCTAAGGGGATGCAATATTTGTCAGGTTGGAAGGAAATGGTCAATAGACCATGCTGCTTTGCCAGGGATGGTCTGCACCTCTCCCCTCTCAGCTTTCGAATATTAGCTAAAACATTGTCTTCCCCCATAGTGCCTTTTTTAGGGGGGTCTATATCAGATCATCAAAATGGCTCATTATCGAATGCCGTAACGTCGAACTGCAAAACCCGAACGCTGACAATATCGAAACCTTAAAACAGCAAATTTTTTCCCAGGGAAAAAATTCAGTGTTCTGAGAAACACACACGCACCACAAGCACACTAAAAAGCAGCAATCCACACACATACATTTAAAAGTTACATCTAACCCTACACTACACTGCACATACACTACTATCTATCCACTTACCTTAACCCAGATCATAACCCTAAGGTCCGTCACTATTGCACACTCACCTCACCCACGCCCTAACCTTAACTCACTTAACCCGGCCCAACCCCAAATTCTCACTATCGCACACTCACCTCACCCGCGCACTAACCCTAACTCACTTAACCCGCCCCGACCCCAAATTCTCACTATCGCACACTCACCTCACCTGCGCCCTAACCCTAACTCACTTAACCCACCCCAACCCCAAATTCTGTCACAATCGCACACTTACCTGACCTGCGCCCTAACCCTAACTCACCCAACCCACGCCCTAACATAAACATCCACACAATCACACACTTAACTTAACCCAACCCATAACTTTCCACCACATCGCTGAAAACAGCGAAGCCACAACGGCCAACTGAATTCTTTCTCTAGGAAAGAATTCGGTTTTGTGCAGCTTTGCTATTTTCAGCGTTCACGATATTGGGTTCGATATTAGATCATTCGAAATTCTGCCATTTCGATGATCTAATATAGACCCTTTTTTAGGCAATGCCAAACTGAAAGTACTTCCGACATAGCAAACCAAAACCAAGATAATCTAAAGGTATTACTGCTCAATGCTAGGAGCCTAAACAAAAAACTCCACTCCCTGGAAGCTGTCTTTACCCTAGAGAATGCTGATGTCTGTGCAGTCTCTGAGACTTGGTTTAGAACCACGAACAGCACAGCAACAGTGCAAGGTTATAATGCCTTCCACATGTTTAGACTAGCTACTTCACAGGCAGGTACTAAAGGTGGAGGTGTCTCTGTTTACATCAAAAATAAATATACTTCAAGGCTGGTCATACAGGACAATGCACTTAAGCTGCTCCATGTTCAAATCACCATAAGTAAAATCCAATACCACTTCCTTGCAAGCTATAGGTCTCCCTCTATGACCCAGGAAACCCATACAATGTATTTAAACTTAGAAACACTAACCATCCAACCCAATACCAAACCCAGAGCTGTTGGACATGCTCCACATAAAGAAATCCCAATCCCTCTGAGCTACACGCTGTAGGGACCTAAACCTTGTCACCACAATAAACAGAACATGCTGGAGGGATAGATTCCTATCTCAGAGACTTCCCATACTCTGGAACAAACTCCCTATCTATATCAAACAAAGCTCCTCATTAGCACTCTTCAAGAAAAATCTTGATGATTGGATGGGAGATAGGAAATTCACCCCGTGGATCACTTCTGTGGTTCTGCTTGACAGAGGCACAGGAAAATAATTTTCTTGGGTGGCAAAAGCCAGGGTACCATTTGGCTAGGTTTATATAGGCCCTAGGGCCAATAGCCTAGTACCTACCTATGAACCTATATTCATTAGGGTTACCACTTGTCCCTCTTTGTGAGGGACAGTCCCACTTTGGGCAGTTGTGTCCTGCGAAAAAACCTAAAAAATGCCAAATGTCCTGAGATTTTAAGACACTATATTTCTTACGTTTTCTTTAATAGTTGCATAATACATTTATTTTGTATCTGGAACACATAAATATTGTATGGAATAGCATAAGTAACTAAAATGCTACAAAAATAAGCTTTTATTTTGACAAAACAATTAAGTTCTGTCCTTTGCACTGGCCGTGGGTATTTTTTGTCCAGCAAAATCTCACATTTCTACAAAAAATGTCCCACTTTGGGCATTTGAAAAGGTGGCAACCCTAATATTCATGGGTGACTTTAATTACTCCACTATTAACTGGGAATCGTATACAACATCAAACGTATATGCAAAAAGATTCCTGGATTTTGTAAACACAAACTCCCTGGACCAAATAGTCAATACACCAACCTGGGGACCAACCATACTGGATCTGGTCCTCACTAATATGGGGGAGTGCTGCACACCCCCTACTATAATGCCTTCCCTGGCCAGGTTAGACCACAAAATGGTCACTTTTGAAGTAAAAATAAAACCTGGACCCCAGCTCAGCCGGGAATATTCAGGAACTATTCTAATGCTAACCTTCTGGTATTAAGTGAGAACCCGGCAAAATTTCAAGCCCCTAGAAACCCTGAGAATACTTCTCCTTATGCAGAACTTTTCACAGAAACCCTGTAAAAGCATGTTAATAGCTGCATAGAGGCATCTGTACTTACCAGGAAGAAGTGCAAAACTAACTAAAAAAAACAGCCACCATGGTGTAATCACAAAGTCAATCGGATGCATAATAGGAGGAAGAAAATCATGACAAAAATTAGGAGGTGCAGCACCCAGCAGGATAAAAGTACTCTCATCAAACCAAACAAACAACTCAGAGGACAAATAAAGTCTACCAAAGCTAAATTTGAAGAAAGTTTGGCCTCCCAAGCCAAGGACAACCATAAAGCATTATTTAGCTATGTCCACAACCTCAAAGGCAACACACAACTGTGTGCAGAGTTCATTATAAATGGAGCCAGCTATACTGAGCCAAAAGATACAGCAAACCTCCTGGCTGATAAATTCAGCTCCAACTTTACTCCTCTCTCCCCCTCAACCTTCCCTCTGGAAATATCATCAAATATGACTCCCCCTACTATCTCTAGAGAACAGGTCCTTAATGCTCTCTCTAAGACCGAGAACACTGCATCAGTGGGCCCAGACAATATCCCAAGATGCCTTCTAAATATCATAAACATGACCTATCAGGGCCTCTGTTAACTTAACTGTAGCCTCCAAACAGGCTTCATGCCTCATGAATGGAGAAAGGCAACAGTCATCCCTCTGCACAAATGTGGGCCATCTACAGACCATGGAAACTACAGACCCATAAGTCTCACATGTCTTGTATGTAAAGGTATGGAAAGAATTATCATGGAGATGATCACTAGAGATATAGTAAACCTTCAGACAGTGGACCCATCCCAGTTTGGTTTTGTCAAGGACAGATCATGCCTACTCAACCTGGTGGACTTCTTTCAGAAGGTCACCAAAGCAATGGATGAGGGCAAAATCATTCATACTGCCTATCTTGACCTGGCCAATGCATTTGACACAATACCCCACCCGGGCATTGTTGCCAAACTCAAGAGGTTAGGTACAAACCCGTATGTCATCCAGTCAATTGTCAGCTGGCTCACAGACAGGACCCAGGAAATTAGAATTGGGGATTCCACCTCTACAAAGAGGCCAGTCACAAGTGGAGTCCCTCAGGGATCAGTCCTTGGACTGCTTCTTTTTGGCATTTTCTTCTCAGAAGTCAAGGCCAATGTCAGTGGTCTCTGGCAGACTAAATTTGCATATGATTGCAAATTAGGAGCTGTCATTGAATCTCAAACTGACACAAATGTTCTCCAGGGGGGACTGACACAGACAAACAACTGGTGTCAGAGCCATGGACTAAAACTAAATGCCAAGAAATGCATAATAGTATCCTTTGGGAAGTCATCCATCCCTGGTAACTTATCAAATTGATAACATACCCCTTAGAGTTTACCCAGTAGTCAGGGGCTCTTACAGGCTTTTGAGCGGAGATCTATGCCTGGCATACAGGGCATTGTCAGACCCCACTCTGATGGACCTCCTGCATATCCACAAAACAAACAGTGCCAGATTTACCCGTTCTAAAGACATAAACCTTGCCAGTGATATGAATAGGACCTGATGGAGAGATAGGTATGTATCCCAGAGACTACCCCATTTATGTAACAGGCTGCCCATCCATGTGAAGCAGAGTTCCTCCCTAACCCAATTCAAGTGCAACTTGGACAATTGGATGGGAAACTGGAAATTCATCCCTGGTTTGGTCCCTATGCCTTTAATGCAGACAGGTAACCTATAAATGGTTCATGTCCCAGGCCCATGCTTACACTTATCAAGGGTATCAGAACTTGTCAGAGATTTGGGATACATGGCTAGGCTTAAAAAGGCCATTTTGGTCGTTAGCCTTGTAAACACATATGAACCCATTACCTCCCAACTTTAATAAACTTTGCTGTTTCTTCTCTCTTTCACTTTACAGATAGAGTTTGTATTATGACTCATCCCCTCTAAGGTCTTCACTGATAGTTTTCCATTGCTTGCCTTTATGGTTTGGCTGGTTTCTGCCCATTTCTGCTCACTCTGGTTCTCCCCTGCCCCCACTTCCCTCCCACCCCCAGTGGTCCTACCTTTATACTTCCCTAACTCCTCCCACACCCACTTTCATCAGCCCACTTCACTCCTCAACATTCTAAACCTCTCAGATTTCCTAACCTCTCCCTTACTCAGACACACTATAATCCCCACCTCCAATAATCACTAACAAGTATCCCTCCCCCACCCACTTCCCGCTCTCCAACTATTCTCCCCAGCTCTCTCAATATTCCCACTGCCCACACTCCTAGCTCAGCCTACTAATCTCTACCACCCCATCTCACATTTACTTCTGCACATCTCTCATTCTACATCATGCTCCATCTCCTCACCTGTTTTCTCACTTCAGCCTTCTCATATCCCTCCTTTGCCTCCTCCTATACCGTACTATCCTCCCTGGCTTCTCACACTCTTTACCACTACATATAACTTCTTCCTCTCAAACAATTGACCCTCATTCCTTCTCCTCCATATCCCATGAACTATACCCTCTAAATACAACATTCTTCTATAAATTTAAGCTCCCTCCAGTACCTCTCTCTGCTAACCCACTTCACTTCACTGACAATAGTAGACCTTTCATCAACTACACTCCTAACTTACCCTCCCCATTGAACCTAATCACCTGTCTTTTACATCTAGTCTCTCTCTCTATTTCTGGTGACATTCATCCTAATCCTTGTTCCACTGTCTCCACCAACATCTGCTCCTCCACATCACCACAATCATTCTCCCCCAAAACCATCCACCTAGCTACAGTCAATACCCAAAGTATTTGCAATAAAATACCCAGATTACATGCCTGGCTGTTGCATAACCATTCCGGTATATTAACTGTCTCAGAAACCTGGCTCAAACCTCATATCAAAGATACTGAAAATTCTTCACACAACTAACAACTCATATGGAATTTTAGACCTAATAAGAAAGGAGGAGAGGTAGCTATAATTTGCTCCTCTTCTCTAACAGTCATTCAATACACTAACCCCATTCCTAAATTCTCTCCTGCTGAACTATCCATAGCCTTCCTAAAAATCAGCAAACATAAATGTTTATGTATAGCTGCCATCTACATTCCCCCTGGTGATAACATCTCCATCCTTGAAGACATTCTCTCATGGTTGTCTTTCAACAGCAAAAAGGAAAAATTCATCATTGGTGATGTAAACATCAACTGGGCCACCATCTTCTTACAATCGCCAAGCCAAACAGTTAATCTCTTTAACTTCTCCCAGCTAATAAACTACCCTACCAGACCCATTAAAGACAGCTCTTCTGGCACTACACTAGATTTGATCTTAGCAACTCATCCCAACCTAATCTGAAAGAGCGAAATTATGCCTGATCCCCTTAGTGACCCCCTACCAACCTATGCCCACCAGTGTGCTTTTTCTGTACAAATACAACATGAATGCATTCAAACTCATAACCTCACCAACTTTAATCTACAGACATTCTCCAGCTGTTTGAAAAAAAATGAATTGGGCCCTCCTAAAGACTCTGCCTCTGGACAGTGCAACTAATTACTTCAACAAAACCTTCCTAGACTTACTAACCAGCCTAGCCCCTCTTAGGACAAAAATAATTAAAGCCAAAACCATTCTCTTGCTATCTAATGAAACCAGAAAAGTAATGCACCTCAGAGAGACATGTTGGAAGCAATACCAAAAAAATAAGTTAAGAAACTCAAAATCAAACAACTCCGCAACTCAGTGAAGAAACTAATAACTAAAGACCGTAAGACTTATTACTCCAAACTCCAATCAGAACATAACTCTAACCCCCAAAAGTTCTGGAATTGTATTTCTTCCCTTCTAAACCCTGGTAGAAAAGACAATTCATGCCCTAACCCAAACTCCCCAGACCATGAAATTGCATCTAATTTCAACACCTTTTTTGTTGACTGCATAGCCAAACTAACCGCAACCTTTCCCATCTTCTCTCTCTCTCGTAGTCCCCCATCCACTGATTTCCCTCTAATGCTCCACCTTTCAGTCTTAAACCTACCTCACCAGCAGCATAAAAAAACTCCTTAAACTAAAGCCTTGTTCCTATGCTCCTGATAATCTGCCTCCATCCTTCCTTAAGATAGCTGCAGACAGCATTGCTCTCCCCATTTCCATTCTTATCAACAGGTTCATCCAAGAAGCCTATGTCCCTTCTCTCTGGAAGAAAGCTTTTGTCACATCTCTCCACAAAGGCTGCAATAACACAGATGCTACTAACTTCCATCCATTAGCTATTCTCTCACTTCTATCTAAAATCCTCAGAAAGTGCATTCATCACCAACTCTTGCCATACCTAATACACAATCATCTTCTTACCCCAACACAACATAGTTTCAGGCCTGGACACAGCACTACCACTGCTCTTCTGTCCTTCCTTGACACCATTAATCATGCTTGCGACTCTGGGAAAATTGTATCCACCCTTTACTTAGATCTCTCCAAAGCCTCTGACACGGTCTCACATCTTCTACTCTTATCTCAACTTTCCTCCCTCAGTTTCTCCCCATCCTCCATAGCCTGGTTTACAAGCTATCTCTCAAATAGACAACAGGCTGTTAAATGAAAAAATTCCACTTCATCCATTCTCAACAATCCCTCCGGCATCCCCCAAGGCTCTGTTCTCAGACCCTTACTATTCAATATTTTCATTAACAATGTTCATAAATCCATAGATAATGCTAAACTGATACAGTATGCTGATGATTCCACAATCATCTGTACAGCAAACTCTCCCTCCAAATGCCTTCAAAAAACCCAAACAGCCTTCTCCAATATAGAAATTTGGATGGTAAACAGCCATCTCTCTCTCAATGCTAACAAAACAAAAATCATGATAGTTTCTCCTTTGAGAAATTTCACCATAGACAAAAGCTCCTTTAAAATAAAAATCCACAATAACACTTTAATCGATATTGTACTTCACACCAAACTACTCTGAGTCACCAGTGATGAACATTTAAAATTTAATATCCACATCCAAAATAATATAAAAAACCAACAAATACCAGGTCTGCTGTAGAGACAAAATTATCTAACCGCTTCTACCAGATGTACGCTAGCCTCCTCCTACCTGCTTCCCTCTCTTATGTATGGTGTCCCTCTACTTACTCATCTCCAACTTAGCCTAAAAACTAACTGGAAGCCTACTGCAACAAAGTCTGTAAATTTGCTACAGGGTCCAAATACTCCACCCATCACTGCCATTCCCTCCACTCTCTAAACTGGGTTGAGCTTCCTAATTATCTGAAATTCATACAACTCACCACTGCTCACAAACTCATATTCCAACCCTCCATCTGCCCCTCTCATTCATCTGCCGTAACCCCTTACCTCCCCAGCCGTACTCTTAGATCTGAAAACCAAAACCTCCTTAAAATCTATAAACCCCTTCACCTTCCTGGCCAATTACTTCTATCGCACTCCTTAGCTAAACTATGGAATTCTCCTACCCCCTCGCTGTACTCACAAACACTCTAATTTCAAATCTCTCCTCCATTCTTACCTTACACTGTCATCTCTTTCAAACCTCCCTTCAATCTCATCTACTACCACCTTCGATCACTAACATTATTGTTAGAACAAACACTAAACTTGTATTAACACTTTATGACTTGTAGTTTTAATTATATTATCTGTATTACGTTTGACTTTATCTATATTTTAACATTTGTGTTTCTGAAACATATACTCCCTGATTTTGTATTTGTATTTTAAATTGTATATTTATGCTTTTGTATACTTAAATTCCATACTTTACTTATGTTATATTCTGTTAACTGCTTTTGGAGCTTTTCTCCCTGGACCTCCACTGAAAATGGGCTCTGCCTGGCCCAGTGGACTTCCCCAGTCATAAAACTGGAAATAAATAAATAAATGAGTTTAGAAATATTGCTGTTAAGCAACTGTTTTTGATAATAACTCCAGAGCACTGAAACATTTAGCACAATGACTCAGGCAACAGAAAGTAGAGAGGGTTGACCCAAGCTTATGGAGCCTATAACAAGGAAGATAACAAGAGATCTTGTACAGGTTCTAGAAATATTTCGAAAATTTTATGAAAGTCTGAATAAAGCAGAGAAATATGGAAATCAAGAAAAAGTACAAATGGAAATGTTTATGGAAAAATAATTATGCCAAGGTTAGAGGTAGGTGCTCATAAAGTAGCAGAAAGTATTTTAAAAACTAAGCCGGCACGGGACTGGAGAAAAGAGATTCTGCCGATAGGGATGACTGCAATTAGGGATACAGACAATAGGCAAGATGGGGCTAGAATTTATTGGAGAAAACTAGCAAAGGATTCAAGGTACTGGGAGCAAATAAGTAGAAAGAGAAAGGTAATAGAATGAGAAGATGTGAAGAGTTTATTAGGACTGCAGGTTAAAGACTGCCTTCCCTATCAAGGATTGATATCAGAGTATAGGCAAAGAGAAAGAAATGTGGGGGTCCAAAATGAAAGATCAGCACTGGTAGACTTTTTAATAGAATCTAGAACAAAAAATAGCATGTGTCAGGACGACAGAAAAGATGAGTGACCAAGCCAGGTGTGGAAAAAAGGTACATAAGGAAAGCTGGTGGTAGAATGCAGATGTCCAGGAAGTCATCAAAAGAAAGAAGGAGTGTAGGAAGAAGTGGGAGATAGAAAAAACTGACCAGGCTAGAAAGAGCTACTGGATGGCTAGCAAAGAGGCTAAGAAAGAAGTTGCAGTAGTAAAGAATAGGGCATCAGATGCACTCTACCAACTTCTGGAAAGTGATTCAGTAAGTGGCACAAATAAAGTATATCAGGTTGCAAGGCAAAGACAGAAAGATAAAGAAGATAGTCAGACACCCTTCATAAGGGACACCAGTGACAACCTGCTCACCAGTCTACAGAACATCAAAGGCAAATGGAAGGAGTATTTCCAGTAGCTTCTGAATGAAGAAAACCCCACAGAAGATGTACTGCCCCAGAAACAGCCTACAGTGAGAGAAGAAGAGGAGCCCACCCTAGAAGAAGTAAGAACAGCACTTGCTTAGATGAGGTCACAACAGATATGATAAAGATGCTGGGTGAGATAGGGGAGAAATGGCTCCTGAGGATACTCATACCATTGTGGAAAGAAAGGCGTATCCCAGATGATTGGAGAATAAGTGTACTCATGCCAGTATACAAGAACAAAGGGGGCATCCACAACTGTGGGCAGTACAGAGGCATAAAACTCCTATCACATTACATGAAAGTTCTGGAGAGGGTGATTGATAAACGGATATGCAGAGTAGTAGAATGTAAGATGGGAGATGAACATTTTGGATTCAGTCAAGGATGTAGCACAACTGGCCCGATGTTTGCAGTGAGACAGATACTTGAGAAGAAGCTAGAGATGAGGAGAGAGTCCAACTGGGCATTCCTAGACTTGGAGAAAGCATATGACAAGGTCCCAAGAAAGCTGAGCTGGGCAGTACTGTGGTGGTTTGAAGTCCCAGAAACATTGGTAGAGTTAGTGCAGGCTATGTACAAGGACCCAATGACTCAAGTATGAACAGTGTTTTGCCTCACAGAGGGGTTCCCAGTGGGAGTGGGTGTACACCAGGGTTCAGCTCTGAGCCCACTGCTGTTCATACTGGTGATGGACTACATTAGCAAACAGGTTGGAGGGGGCAGATCAACAAAGTTGCTTTATGCAGACGATGTGTGGCATTACAGGCAGACTCTGAGCTAGAACTTCAGCAAAGGATAGGAGAATGGAATGCAAAACTGAAGGCACATGGAACGAAACTAAGTACAGATAAGACAGTGGTAATGGCAGCAAACTGGGGAAATCAGAAGAAGCTGAGAATAGAGAGAGAAGAGAAGATAGTAGAACAGGTAAACAGCTTCAAGTATCTGGGAGGGGTGGTTGAGGAGAAGGGAAGTCTGAATGAAGAGGTCAAAGCTAGAATCAGAGGGCTGCAGCCAACTGGCATAGAGTATCTGGTGTAGTCTATGACAGAAAAATGCCAAAGAAGCTGAAAAGTAAGATGGACAAGACAGTGGTGTGACCAGTACTACTGAATGGTACAGAAACCTGGACATTAAAGGCAGAACAGTTGAGGAAGATAGAGGTGATGGAAATTAAGTGCCTGAGAAAGGTGATAGGATGCACACTGTGGGACAGATGGAGAAATGAGGACATCAAAAGCCAAGGTAGTTCCAATTGCAGAAAAGATCAAAGAGAACAGATTACTGTGGTTTGGACATGTGCTGAAAAGCAGAAGACAATCTGGTTAGGTTTGGGACAGACAGGAAGAAGATAAGAGGAAGCGAGGACATCCAGCAAAGAGGTGGATGGATTGTGTGAAAGAAGATCTGCGACAGTCAGGCAAGAGTGTTGAAGAAGGCAGGAGTGTGGCACTGAATCGAGAGAGTTGGAGACAGTTAACACTATACCTCAACCCCATGTAGAAAAAAAAATGGGAAAAAGGGGGCTGAAGATGATGACTAGAACAGAAGCCGCAGTTAAAAAAGGAATAATTAGTAGAGCATATAAAATATCAACAGCTATAAGAATCAATCAGAGGAGCTTAGAAAGGATTGGGAAAACAAATTGGAAAAGCAATTCACAAAGAGACAATGGAGGATATATATATATATCCTCCAAATATGCTACAAAGTTTAGAAGATTTAGGATCTTTGCTTGGAAGTGTTTACCTAGGTATTTTTATACTACAAGTAGACTCCAACTAATTTTTCCAGAGGTAGACAGCAAATGTTGGGGGTGTGATGGGGAAAAAAGAGATAACTGGTAACATATTTTTCTGGGAGTGTAATGAATTGGCAGACTTCAAAGATTACCTGCAGACATCTTGGTCAGAGATACTGGGTGAGCAAATTGGTATAACTAGGGAAATTATCTTTTTGAGCTATGATACAAAAATCAGAATTGCCTAAACATAGTAAGACCTTGCTGAGTCTAATTATGGTGGCTGCCAAAAAAGCAATTTCTAGAAAATGGAAATCAAGGTTTAAACCAAGTGTACTAGAAATAGTGAATATAGTAACAGAGGTAAACCAACTGGAAATGGGATCTTTAGAAAAGGGAAGGAGCAAACTACATAGGAAAAATGGGAATTATGGGAATATTATATGTAGAGGAGGAACAAGGTTTAAAAGAAAACAGGATTTGAATGAGGTATGTAATACTTAATTGAAAATAGATATAAGTGGTGTATAATATTTGCAACTTCAGTTGTCTCAGCAGGGTATGTGATGCATAATGTTTTCAACAAAAATTGTATTACTGTGGTATGTTTTTCATTTATACAAATGTAAGATTGCCTATCTCATACGTGATAATTTAATGAAGATTTTTTTAAACAATCTATAGGAAAGACCCACCCCAGGAATTGATAATATTCTTGTGTCAGTTTGGAAGCTAGGAGGGGAAAAAACTAATAAAGATCTGTAAGATTTTGTTTAATGGTATTTTAAGAGGAGGAGGAGGAGAAGCACCAACATTCGAGAAGAAAGGGGTGGTGGTTATAATACATAAAGAAGGTAAAGATCCATCAGATCCAACTTCATATAGGACCGTTTCACTCCTAAATCATGATTATAAAATGTTTATGTCTATAATGACAAAAAGAATGGCAAAGGTGATGCCAAAATTGATAGATATGGACCAATGTAGTTTTGTGGAGGGGAGGCAAACATTTGACAACAATAACAAAGCACTGATGATCCAGAGGGAAGCAGAATGTAAGAAAATACCATTGTTAAAGGTGGGTCTTGATGCAGAACTTGAACTTTATGAACAGAGGAATGGAAGCATTTGCATTTCCTGAAAAAAAATAAGGTTGATTAGGAGGATATATGAGGGATCAGAGGTGAAAATTAAAGTGGATGGGTTCCTCTCTGATAATTTCTGTTTGAGCAGAGGAACCAGGCATGGTTGTACTCTTTCCCCTTTGTCATTTGCATTATATTTAGAACCACTGGCAAAGAAAATACGGGACTCAGAAATTCAAGGATATAATTGGCATGGCAGTCAAGAAAAGTTGGCTGTATTTGCAGATGATATTATTTTGTACCTGATAAAACCAGAAAAAGACATTTCAGCATTGTGGAACATTTTGTGACAGTTTCAGATCTTTTCAGGATGCAAAATTAATAAAGCTAAAACAAAGACAATAGCTGTAAATTATGTACCCACACAAATTTGTGCAGCAATATCCATATTTATGGGGACATGATAAAATAAAGTACTTAGTATGGATTAAAGGGTCTATATCATATGAGCGAATCGCACAAATTGAGAACACTGATAATATCGAATGTACCAGACCTCAAAGTGCTTTTTCTGAGATTGCGGTACAGTGAAGAATGGGATATTTGCCCTTTCCTCACTGTAGTGAGATCTCGGAGTTGGAATATATATTTAGCTGGGGTGTGGGGGTGTAGCCCCCCCACAATAGGAAGTTCGAGGTCCGGTACGTTTGATATTATGAGCATTCGCAATTTGTGTGATTCAATCATATGATACAGACCCTGGATCAAAAAGGATTCTGTTGTGGTAGCTAAGGATATGTGGGAAGAGAAAAAACAAAAGATAACACAAAAACTCAGAAATTGGAAGCTCTGTTTTATGGATATGGATAGCAAAATACAAGCAGTTAAAATATTTTAGTTCTTTTAATTTTGTACACAGGTCAGGCATATTTTTATCAACCAGAGGCCAAGTTGTGGATAGCAATTAATAAAGAGCTGAAGGATTTTATCTGGGAGGGGAAGATGACAAGAGTCAAGTGGGATAAGCTGATTCTTCCAATAGAACAAGGCATTCGGGGATTACCCAATTTGAAGGGGTATTTCAGAGCTACACAGTTAAGGCTCCTATACATAGCACAAGCAGAAACCTATAAGTCAAAGTGGAAAGGGATGATGAAGAAATGGGGGGAAGCTCAAGAAACAAGGAGAGACTGGGATTTTGGATGCAGATCCTTAAGGATAATAACGATAACCATGCAGAATATTATATTCATAAAGTAGCAGAAGGTATTCTAAGAACTAAGCCAACACTGGAATGGAGAAGGGAGAGTCTGCCAATAGGGATGACTGCAACTAGTAATACAGATAATAGGCAAGAAGTGGCTCAAATGTATTGGAGAAAACTGGCAAAATAACAAATTTATTGGGAGCAAATAATTAGAGAGGGAAATGTAATAGATTGGGAAGAGGCCAAGAATTTATTTGAACTGCAGGCTAGAGATTGCCTTCCCTATCAAGGGTTGATCTCAGAGTATAGGCAAAGAGAAAGAAATAGGAGGATCCAAAGTGAAAGACCAGCACTGGTAGAGTTTTTAGTAGAATCTAGAACAGAAGCTGCTGTTAAAAAAGGAAGAATTAGGAGAACATACAAAATATTGCATGATAACTATAAGAATCAATCAAAGGAGGCTAGGAAGGATTGGGAAGAGAGAATGGATAAGCAATTCAAAAAGGAACAGTGGGATATATATATATATATATATATATATATATATATATATATATATATATATATATATATATGTCTCCCAAATTTGCAATAAAGTGTAGAAGATTTAGCATCCTTGCCTGGTAGTATTTACATAGGTATTTTTATACTCTAAGTAGACTCCAAATAAATTTCCTTGGGTAGATAGCAAATGTTGAAGGTGTGATAGGGGAGAAAGGTAATTGAGACCATATTTTCTAGGATTATAATGAGTTGGCAGACTTTAAAAATTCCCCGCAGACTACTCTTTCAGAAATACTGGATGAGCAAATTGGTATGACTAAGGAAATTATTTTTTGAGCTATGATACAGAATCGGAATTGCCTAGATATAGTAAGGCCTTGCTGAGTCTAATTATGATCGCTGCCAAAAAAGCAATTACTAGAAAATGGAAATCAAAGTCTAAGCCAACTGTACTAGAAGTACTGAATATAGTAACATAGATAAAATAACTGTAAATGGGATTTTTAGAAAAGGGTAGGAG
The DNA here is from genome assembly GCF_019279795.1 of Protopterus annectens. Classification (NCBI taxonomy): domain Eukaryota; kingdom Metazoa; phylum Chordata; order Ceratodontiformes; family Protopteridae; genus Protopterus; species Protopterus annectens. The sequence goes on from NC_056729.1 coordinate 666,714,362, forward strand.
CAAATTACATATTAAATATGGAAATTGTAAGAACAATACATTCAGACAAGGAGTGTGGTTTAAAAGAAGGCTACGTAAAGTTTGACTGACAGTGACTGGATAGATTCTAAACGATGTATAATGTTTGCAACTAAAATTATGTCAGTATAGCTTGTTTGTATTTATATAAATTAGGATTGCCTATGTCATAAGTGATAATTTAATAAAGATGTGTCTTGTTTAAAAAAAAAAAAAGAGTTTATTTATGGACAATAAGTTAAATGCAGTATATTGACTATTGTCCAAGGCAGGTTTTTATAATAGCCAACAAAATGTAACAGATAGAAGGTCTTTCCTTTCCTTCCGTTCACAATACACAATGCACCATTTCCTTCAAAACAGCTCTGCATACTCATCTCCACTCTGACTGGATCTGTAATTCTACTAAGCCTCCTCCTATTCCCATAATCTCCTACTTTAAGTCATTCTACTCTCTGTCCATCTCAAATATACAACCTTATTACACACTCTCTCTGTTTACCCTTCAATGTTTAGCAGTTTCCTCCACTGCCCCTATCACTCTCACCCTTTCACCATTACTGTAATTACTATCAATTTCTTACCACGCCTTCTTATATCCTCCCCACTTTTCCTCTTATATACTATAACTCCTGTAACATGTCTTCTCTTAATGTGTTTTAAGCTTAAATCCTCAGCTATAATATGCTTGCTAAGCATTTGATATTTATCTATGCTATCATGACAACTGTACCTGTACTATATTATATTTAAGTTTATCAAGGGGGATTTATGTATTCTAAATGTGCTACTTAGTAATAATTTTTCCCTTTGAGATCTGTATATTCTAAATGTGTTTTTTGCAGTGCTTCTTATATTCCAAGTGTATTTTTTGTGGAGCTTTTCTCCCAGGCCTCCACTGAAAATGGGCTCTGCTTGGCCAAGTGGACTTTCCTGGTAAACAAATGCCAATAAACAAATCTTCTTCTTCTTTATCTTTTGGCTACTCCCATTAGGGGTCGCTACTGTGGATCATCTCTTTCCATTTCTTTCTGTCCTCTGTGTCTTGCTCTCTCATACCAAACACCTGCATGTCCTCTCTCTCACCACATCCATAAACCTTATCTTAGGCCTTCCTCTTTTCCTCTTACCTGGCAACTTCATCCTTAGCATCCTTCTCCCAATATACCCAGCATCCCTCCTTAGCACATGTCCAAACCAAACTAATCTTGTCTCTCTGAGCTGACCCTCTAATATGCTCATTTCTAATCTTGTCCATCCTCATTACACCCAGTGCAAATCTTAACATCTTTAACTCTGTCACCTGCAGCTCTGACTCCTGTCTTTTCATCAGTCCCACTTTCTCCAACCCATATAACATAGCTGGTCTCACTACCATCTTGTAGATCTTCCCTTATACTCTTACTGGGACCTGTCTGTCACAAATCACTCCTGACACTCTTCTCCACCCACTCCACCCTGCCTGCACTGTCTTCTTTGCCTTTCTTCCACACTCACCATTACTCTGAACTGTTGATCCCACGTATTTAAACTCATCCACCTTTGCCAATAAATAAATACATTTCCTGTGAAGTGCGATATTGTGATTTAACTGTGACCGAATTCAAAAGATCAACTATGTAAATATCGAGCAAATACACATTTATAAATAGCAATATTGAAAGAATACAAGTAATCTATGTAATCGTACTAATCAACTATTGATCAGTAGACAAGAATATGTTCTGTTAATCCACTTTTATGTATTTTGGGTCCAGAAATCATGACCATAATTTGGTAGCAATCCTTCAGTCATCTAGAATGTTAAGTCATTATTGGGTATCTTGGTGGTTTCTGTCCAGTCATGATAGGGCTGGATGATTAATGTCATATGGATAGAAAAGTCCAGGCATGACTGGAAAGTTTGGTGTAATGTCTTGTGATGATTTTTCGCCATGATTTGTGGGTCTTTCATACCTGCCAGCTGACAGGTTATTAACAAATACACGTGGTTATTTGCTGTCTGTTTTTTTTTTTCTCCAGTAGCTGTCCATTTTGAATGGATACACTGAACCCGGTATCAGCCTTGATATTTATTTCAGTCCACAGATTGTTGGATCTCTGGCTTTTGGTTGTGTGATGGATACTGTTGGTCAAAAAGTCAGTTACAGATGGCTTGGCTTGCCTGTATTTTAAAAAAATAGGTACATTTGAACATAACTCATTCATACTCTTGAAGAAACTGAAATCTTTGTCTTTGACTATTGCTGTAGTTTATATTTCTCAATGGAAACACTGACATATGCTTTTACTGAATCAAGCCCAGCAGTACAGATGCAATGAATGTCAGCCCTGCCCTGTGTTTGGCATGTTCATGTGATAAGTTTGGAGAAGTCTGCCTATATATTTTATTTCTTTAAGTTGACAGATTTTTTTATGACATGGCATTACAATAGACAGTGCTTAAAGTTCAGTCTCATAAACACAACAAACAAAACCTCAAAGAGGCTACCTAGGAGTTTGAGCCAGAAGGACACACCTCAAATACTTATAATAACTAGTGGCTTTCAGTCTGAAGACTGTTACAAGCCTAACCAATAAGCAGAGGTAAGAATAAAGCCGTGTACCTTGTATCTCTGAGTTTAACACCTTAACCATTATGCCAACCCTCCCCCTAACTTAGAAAGTAACAGGCTCCACTGAGATTTTGAAGTCAGATCACTGGATTCAGAATCCAGAGTACTAACCATTACACCATGGAACCACAACTATTTAAGTGGTTCTTAAACAATGGCAATGTTGACACGTGTCATACTGCTGTTGGGAGTTCCAGATCTTACCTCCCCTATAAGTGAAACTTTTGTTATTAATCGGAGGCTTGGCAACTGGTAAATCAATAAGGAGGTCCTTGTGTCCTTCACATGTCAGGAAAAATAAATGCCAGTAGTGGATGCCAGAGCCGGAGCTGACTCACCTGGTACCTGATACTAGTCCCTAAAAAAAGGCTCGCTCGCCGATCTGCATCAACTGCCAGGACTAATCAGTTCTTCCCCAATCTGCATTCCTCAACTTTGAGTTGAGAAGCAAAAAAACAGTCCTCTAAAAGAAAAAGATATTTTCTGCTTCTAAAAACTGTAGCAAATTCAAATCGCTTCCTACTACTTACATCACACACTAAGCACTGAAGGAGACACTTCAGTCCTGACTGCAAAAGCAGTATTTGAATTCATTTCTGTACCGGCTTTCAGAAAACCCAGTACAGAAATGAATGCTAATACTGCACCATCAGTCAACATCTGCCAATCATGCCCCCTAACACTTTGCACCTGTGGTGGCTGCCCCTTCACCCCACCCTAGCTATGTCTCTGATGGATGCCAGTGTCTCATTTTTGTGACATTTATAAATCAAAATGACATCACCCTTTAATAATGTATACCATACACAGTTTACATATAAAGCTTTTAAAACGTCTCTGTACTGTAAGAGATGTACCATGCATATCTGCAAAATGAAGTTCTTTGTATTTTCAAAGACTTTTTAGAGAGTTTCACTTATAAGTGGAGACTTGTCCAACCAATGTGTGCTCTAATCAGTGTTTTGTACAAAGGGATCAAAACCTTTTCCTCCCTGCTACTAATACAACAATCTCCCTTATACTACTATAACCATGCTGCATAATAACCATTGTGTGAGCATCAAACCTAAGCTGGTCATTAAAAAATGATATAGAGCTCATTTATGTATTTAGATTCTGGTACCAGTTCCTGATTTATTGCATATGGGTAACAGTTATTATAATAACCAAAGTGAAGCACTATTTATGTATTTTATTTTTTTATTTAACATTTATTTACCAGGAAAGTCTGACTTGGAATGAAGCCAATTTTCAGCGGAGGCCCGGAGAGAAACGCTCCAGGCGCGTGTCTTTGTAATACATCTGGTCTTGCTAAAAAATAGTTATTATTAGACCTACAGTAAAATGTATCCAAAAAAATTGGTAAGATGCTATGCTGGTTGACATTTCTTACTGTGGCTCCAACTTTGGTATCATCAGCATACTTACTGATCCAGATATCCTAGTCATACAGAGAAGAAAACATAAATAAACCAAAAATGAATGGTTTCATGTCTGATCTGTGAAGGATGCCCATATTAACTATCCTTACATGTAATTTCTAAGTCTAACTCTACAACTTCTTTTCCTTAGCCACTTCTGAACCCAGTTTATAACAGAATAATTGATGTTCAGAAATTTCATAACATGAATAATCTTTTCACATCAGACCGAATCAGAGGCTCTAGAACGATCTAAATCAGTCACATCAGTAGATGTTCCAAGTTCCAATGAATATACAATGTTTACGTTAAAGCTTTAGTCAGGAATGGCCAAATATAAATCCATGTTATGCATCATTAATTAACTGCCCTTACAAGTTGTGAAAGAACAGGAGTGAAACTCTTTCAAAATCCTGTCTGATGTCATTGATTAAACTTATAGGCCTATAATTAGCTGCAACAGTAGAGGTACCTCTGTTAGGCAAGAAAATAACTATGGATTCACTCCAAATACCTAGAACAGATTGTAATATTAACTGGAAGATGTATATTAAGCATGGTGCTAAACCATTAGCAATGTTGGTCATAAAACAGTCATTCAGACCATCTGGACTTGCAGCTGCATTCAATTTTATGCCCTTCATTGTAGTTTCCACATATACAGTGCTAAGATTTGGACATTCCACATTAGCTCATAATATTTTGTTGTAGTTAAATATCCTGATAATGGAGGGTCCTGTAAAGAATTTTTCTCAAAAGATAACCGTTTTAGCTAGGCCTGTAATGCCCATATTGTCAACAATTAAAATTGTGTCACCAACATCTGATTTTCTGTACTGTCTCAAATGTTTATATAATGCTTTGTTACTATATTTTGTGTGGCATACAAGTCTTAGTTTATATTGAGTCTTTAATTTTTGAATGATATTTCTTAACTTACTATTAGACTTTAAATGTATTTGATTTTGTTCTTAACAAATAGATACCGCATGTAAATAGTCCAAAAATGCATTCTGTTAGCATGTAGATTATATAGGGGCACAGACTTCCATGGAGGGTAGTTTTCACTGCAGCTATATTTGTCAGTTTTAGCATCACTTGTGAGAACACACTTTGATATTACATAATTCAGAAAACTATAAATATGTTCAGCAATCCTCTATTTATTTGACATTTGTTTACTGGCAAAGTCCACTAGGTCTAAGAGAACCCATTTTCAGTGGAGGCCCAGGGAGAAAACCTCCAACATTTAAAAGTTACAGTAGTTACAGAAGTTACAAAATGCCTTTTTCATTTTAGAAGAACAGTATAACCAGTATTACAAATCAAGTTTGTAGGGAAAGTAAATACATTCAACTTGTGCAAAAGAGAATTAAATACTATGATTACAAATTTAGCAAAGTTTCTAGTAGAAATACCCAATATGTGTGAGACAGATGTGAGAATACGTGAAGCAGTCTCATTTGAGAGAATGGGAAAGGGTAAGATAGGAGTTAAAGAAGAAAGGGGAGATGGAATTGTAGAGTGTAGATGGGAAGGGCCAGTAAAGTCAGGTAGGAGAAGACTGAGTGTGAGATTGATAAGAGGTAGGTGAAAAATGGAAATGGCTTGTCAACCTGGGGTTGAGCAGGAGCAGGTCCAGAATTTAGATAGGTGTTCCTTAAGTGAGTGTTTAAAGGCTGAAGGTATGTGGTTGGATCTGGTAGTTAAGGGGAGGGTGTTCCAGATTTTTGCCGTGAATCAGGAGTATAGACTTTATCCAGAAGATATCCTGGGATGGTGCACAACTAAAAGTTGCTTATTTTCTGACCTAAGAGATCTAGTGGGTGTGTAGGTATGGAAGATACTGTTGAGAGTTAGGCAGGACAATGAATAACCTTGTAAGCCATTTTAAGTTGGAAGAACGTTATGTAGTGGGGAAGTTTAAGCCAATTGAGAGAGTAAAGGGATATGCAGTGATCTGTGGAGTATTGTGCATCAGTGGCAAATTTTGCAACTTTATTGTCGCAAGTTTTGAGCTTAGATTTGAGGTTAGCTTGTAAACTTTTAAGAACAGGGGCACCATATAAGAGAGCGGGGAGAAGGTAGGAGGTGGCAAGAGTGAGTTTTGTAGGTAGGTCAAGAAAATGTTTGTGCCTGTAGAGAATACCTAGTTTCTGATGTGTTTTTTAATACCATTTTGAATATGGAGGTCGAACTTGAGGTGTTCATCAGTGGTGACACATAGAAGTTTAGTATGGGGAACAAGTTCTATTTTGATGTCATTCTTTGACAGAATAGTAAATTGGCTTTTATGTAGGGAGGGAGTTTTGGATGTGAAAAGGAGAAGTTTAGTTTTAAACAGTTGAGTAGTAATTGATTGTTAGTAAGCCAGCTTTTGATGGATATGAAAGCAGCTTGGGTGATTTGTTGAAGATGAGAAATAGAGCTGGAAGACCAGATGACTGTGGAGTCATTGGCATATTGTATCGGTGTACTGTCTAGGACAGAGGTATGTAGGTCATTAGTAAAGATGTTGAATAAGAGGGGGCCAAGGATAGAGTCTAGGGGAACCCCAGTTGAGGTATTCAGAATGAGGAGATGAAGTCTAGCCATTTAACGCCTGCTGTCTATTGGATAGCTAGCTAGTAAACCATCTGGTAGATGGAGGGGAAAGTCCAAGGTCATTCAGCTTTTGAATAAGAAGGTGATGTGGAACAGTGATGAAAGTTTTAGAAAGATCTAGGAACAGAGAGGAGACACGTTTGCCAGAGTCTTGTGCTTTATTAACAGTATCAATGAGGGATAAAAGAGCAATATTAGTGCTGTGGTCAGGTCTGAAGCCATGCTGTGTAGGTGTAATAAGTTGATTTTTAGTAGGTAGTAAAGAAGTTGAGAGTGAATTCATTTTTCAAGGAGTTTGGAGATGGGTGACAGAAGGGCAATAGGTCAGTAGTTGGACATTTGAATGGAATTGCTGCCTTTGTGAAGAGGTATAATGAGGGATTTTTTTCAAGACTGTTGGAACGTAAGCTTTTAGGATGGATCTGTTAATGAGGATGAATATAGAATACGCTATGGATTCAGCTGACAATTTGAGATATTTGACTTGAAGGTTATCTGGAGAGTTAGAGCATGGTTTGAGTTTGAGAAGGAGCCTTTTAATAGTACCTGTGGAGACAGGTTGAAGTGTGAAGGCATGAGTATTTGTGAGAACAATGGTGAGAGGGGAAGAGAGTGAATCAGGGATGGAGGGAGTATGAGAAAGGGAAGAGTTGTGTGGAGAAGTGGGTAGAGGGGGAGAGTTTGTAGTGATGCTTTGTATGCATTCAGTGAAGTGTTTATTGAAGAGGTTAGCTAACTGAGCAGGGGGTTTGTCAGGAAAAGGGATTGGGTTAGTTATTTTTCCAGGGTTGAGGAGTGAAAAGATGGTAGACCAGAATTTCTGAGGATTTTGTTTAGTTGTAGACTGGAGTATTAGACAGTAGTCTTTTTTTGTCTTTTGTTATAGATTTTTTGTCTGGTGGCGAGGTTGTCTAACCTGTAATAAGTCAAATGAGGATTTGGATGCACTCCATTGTTTCCAAAGTCTGTCTCTAATTTTCATCAGATCTTGAGAAGCTTTGGATAGCCAAGATGCAGAGTTGCTTTTGATTCTTTTACTATGGTGCTAGGTGGTTTAGAATGTTCAATAAAGTTGTGTTGAAGTAGCTGACAGCTTCATCCAGAGGGAATATTCTGAGGATGGAGCAATAGCTACCAATATAATTTCATAGCATTGTCAGTTGTACCAATCTCACAATTTTTTGTTTTAATTTCCCAAGTCACACATTGATTATCAGAGTTTCCAAGAGCTCCCACTGGATTATAGTTTGTGCTGTTACATTCATCCTTAACCAAACAATGACTAGAATACTACCATTATGTGTAAACACCATGATTATCTGTAGATAGTTATTTGTTACACTAGTTTCCAATAAGTCAGATAACATCCTGCTAATAGTAGTAAGTGAGGACCAATAAATGTTAAGGGGATTTAAATCCTCTCCTATAATAATTAGAGACTTCACATCAAAACACTCATTTGCTCAGAGGCAAACTTTTGCCTTTCAGTGGCAGACATATTAGGCGATTATAAAAAAATGTCAATGCTCCATAACAGAGTTGTTAGTTTTATTTCACAGTTTGTTTTCAGACTTTTCTCTTAAAATGTGGGTTGTCAAATGCAATATTTTTCCTTAGTTATTACTCACATGTAGTCTGGTGCATTGTAAGAATGTAGTTTGCCAGATAGTGACAAGTCTTAAATGTTGTGAAAGTTGGATCTTTCATTCCTCATCAAAATTACTTCAGGAATCATTGATATTCTTACCTCATGACTGTAGAAATATGCAGTCTGTATTTTGTTACTGTACTTAGACAAAGTTAAAAAGGTGCTGTAGGTGGGGAAACTATTTAAAGAAGTTCCATGTGTAGTTTGCTCCCTGAGTTAAGTCACATTTGTATAGTTATTTAAACAGTGTAGTGGCAGTTTAAAGCCAAGCTTGACTGATGCTCATTTGATGAAACATTTAAGTATGTTACTATTTAGATTAGTCAGTCTGTCTTTTAAGTGGCGTTGAGGTTCCTCTTCTCGTTTTGAATGCTGTACATAGTGGAAAATTAGCAGTTTGAAGGAAATGTACCAGCCATGTAAGCTGAGGAAGATTATGATAACATCTCAACTGAAGCATGGTGTGGAATGTACCTGATAGTTTTGGAGTTTGAAGTACTGTGCTTTTAGAGACCTTGAAAAAAAACATTTCTTCTGAGATGTGCACGTGCTAATTTATAACCTTTTTGATCCTTTAGTCTTAATGCAGTGTGTAAATAATACTGATTTGTAAGAAAAAGCATTTCAAATATTTTATCAAGCAGTTTGTATTTACTTTAACAATTATACAAATCATATTAAATGCAAGTTTCGGTTAACTGCAACCTTTGAAATATTTTTAAAGCTGCTCAGTATTGATAAAATTATATTGTTTGTGCAAAAAGAACTGTTATCATTGTATTTAAACATCACCAGGTTGTATGCCATCAGAGAAGCAAAACACCTGTGCTGTTATGTAACTTTTGAATTATACAGACCTCTTTTTCTCATGGTATTATAGTGGAACTTCAGTGTGTGTGTGTTTGTGTCTGTTTGCTTTCTCAGCTATAGTCAGATATATCTTTGAAGAGTATGTTAATTTTTTGTGTGTGTTCAGCAACCAAGCTGGGATTGATGGAGTTTGAATCCCAGCAATGTCAACTAAAAGTCACACTGGATATGTGAGGGGCAGGTCCTACAGTCCTAGGATCTAATGCACTTCCTCAAATAAATCTGATGGCCATCAGAGGAATGATCTTTCAAGTCACACAGTTGATGCCCAATAGGTTAAAGTAAAAAAAAAAGTGCACTCAAATCTGATTCACTACGCAGTTTATCAAATGCAACCTGCCTCAAAGGCAGCTTACAGGGAATATGCACTACTGCTCTGGGAATGGGTTTGTATTTACAGACACACACATATAAAAAAAAAAAAAAAAAAACTCCAGGGAAGGCTGGTACACATAAAAGTCCTGGGAAGGCTGGTAGAATTATCCAGTTCTCCACAGCTTTTGTTCTGGTAAAGTAGCACTGTTGCCACTCTAAATTATTGGGCTGGAGACAACACATCAGCTACCACGCAACTCTTCATTTATGCTTAGATAAAATAATAATAAATATAACATGGTAATATGCTGAGTGAGAACCACAAAAACACATAAATGTTATTCACACACACTAACATTTTCGTCATAAAAACTTTATCAGATGAGCATACTAACCCTTGAAGCTTGTTTAAAAACCTTTTTTCCCCTTAATTAACCAATACAATACTATAATTAAAGGGGTGTGTGAATAATGTTATTGTGTTTTTGTGGTTCTCGCTAATAAAGAAACTTGTGTTGGAACTGATTGGACCTCCGGTGCCTATTTTTTCATTTATTGGTTTATTTTGTTGATCGTTGTTGATTTTGGGGCACTTTACCACTTTTTGGCTTATTAATATGTTGAGTGATCTGGATTATTACAAGTAGATACTTGCAGATTGACAAACTACAATGCTAAATAATACCCTCTTCTAAAATAATAAATGAATACAAGTTATGAGATCATATTACACGTGAATAAATAAAAACTGTAGTTAGAAGGTAGAGAAGTTGAAACTATGCTGATACAAATTTATTTATTTATTATTTATTTATTTGACATTTGTTAACTGGGTTAGTTTGACTGAGCCGTAGCCCTTTTTCAATGGAGGCCTGGGGAGAAAAGTTCCACAGTTACAGAATGAATGTAGAAAATAAAACTAAGATACGGTAAATTATAAAAAAGTGCATTACATAATATGAACACAAGATTAACAAATGAAATATGCCAAAGTAAAGATAATTGCACAACAAAGACAAAATAATAATTATTAGTTGCACAGAGAAAACTGTCTAATGAAAAACCTATAGCTAGCTAGCTACATCAGTGCCATTGCTGTCACTAACTGAAAAGATACTGAACCTGTAATTGTGCTGAGTGGTAAAATAATATACAGGCAGATGGGAAATCATCAGATTTACATTTATGTTGTCACATCAATGTCTTTCAGCAGGACTAACTACTGGTTTTAGCTCAAAATATTTATATTATCTTATTATCTTTTTCCCCAGAGATGCAACCAAAAGCATTTTTTCCGCATTCAAACACCCCACTCTCACAGATGCAGTGGAGCAGTTTCATATTTACATATTAAAAGGACAATCCCAGAGTCTAAAATTATGACCGAAGAAACTTGTCCTGATACCTCCCAGTTGTCACCACCCACTTAACATGTCATCATCAACCCTATTCCTGGTTTCAATTTACTTTATGCAGCCCTGTTTTCATTCCCGCTGTTGAACATAATTAACAATATTCAGTTCCTGTCAAAGCTTTCATTCCCCAATCACTGGGAAACAATACAATTATTACATTTTTGTGTGTGTTTGTGGTGGGATGGTTAGGCAAGACTCTCAGTGTTTACTTTTTAAGAACTCATCAAAAAGCTTATCTTAATTGTGCAGCTCTGTATTTCCTTTATTTATTCAGCATAGTGTAAACAATAGTTGTGTAAAATCTTACCATAACAATGGATGTCCTTCTCTTACTGTTGCAGTATTCTTTACATGTTGGAGATTCCCGCCGTAGCTAACCCAATGTTGGCCAGTATACAAAAGACATAATCTACTGTAAGGTGAGTGGTACGTCACATGTAGGCTGTTATCATACATCATTCATAAAAACAACGTACACATATACCATCCTCAGAACTGAATGCCGTAGGAGGAATGCCAGCCTAAGAAAAGTAGGGTATGAACATCTAAGGTAAAAAAAAACCCAAAAAACAGGGGGAAGCAGGGATAGATTGGAATACTGCAACAGTGAAGAGATGGACATCTGTCGTTATTGTAAGATTTTACACAACTATTCTATGTCCTTCTATTCATCTGTTGCAGTAATCTTTACATGAGGGAGAGTGCAAAAGCTCATGAGGAGAGGTTGGAGGATGAAGAATTAGAGCTTTCCAGAAAGCTATGGAGTGGAGTATGGCTCTGGCAAAACCTGCTCTAAACTTAGATATGCCATCCAGTTTGTAATGTTTGAAGAAGGTATGCACAGAAGTCCATGTAGCTGCTTCAAGAATAGAGACAGTATCTAATCCCTTGACGAAAGCACCAGATGAAGCTGCAGCCCTAGTGAAATGAGCTATTATAGGAGAACGAAAGGAGAGGGAAGGCTAACAAATAGACTTAGAAATCCAAATAAAAATAGTCTGCTTGAAAACAGGCAATCTCAGCGCCCTGGGATGATAGGAAACAAAAAGCTGGTCTGATTTCCTGATAGCTTTAGTCTTCTCTAAATAAAATCTAAGTTGTCTATGCGCATCCATGGTATGCATCACCTTCTCCCTTGAATTCTGGGGAGAAGGAAAGAAGGTAGGTAAATGAATAGACTGGTTGAGTTATAAGCCATTGATTACCTTGGGCATAAAAGAAGGGTTCATATGTTCATAGGTAGGTACTAGGCTATTGGCCATAGGGCCTATATAAGCCTAGCCAAATGGCATTTGCCACCCAAGAAAATTATTTTCCTGTGCCTCTGTCAAGCAGAGCCACAGAAATGATCCCCGGGGTGAATTTCCTATATTCCATCCAGTCATCAAAATTTTTCTTGAAGAGTGCTAATGAGGAGCTTTATTTGATATAGATAGGTAGTCTGTTCCAGAGTATGGGAAGTCTTTGGGACAGGAATCTATCCCTCCAGCATGTTCTGTTTATTGTGGTGACAAAGTTTAGGTCCCTAGAGCATGGTGCTCGGAGGGATTGGGATTACTTTAAGTGGAGCATGTCCAACAGCTCTGGGTTTGACATAGCTTTGTATGTTAGGCAGAGCTCGCCTCTGAGTAGGCGATATGTGACAAGAGTAAAGTTGGAGTTTTTTGAGACTGTCTGCGTAGGGCATCTGTTTGAGGCCAGTAAGCCTTTTTGTGAGGTATTTCTGCGGCATTTCCAGTTGTTGTAGATGTCTTGTGAGGTACATACCAAAAGGGGCGTTGTACTCTATAATAGGTCTAATGAGTGATGAGTAGAGGGGAACAATAACCTCTTTTTTCCTGGATGAGAAACCTTTTGTGATGAGGTGTGCCACGTAGAAGGATTTCCTGACTACTGTGGTGATGTGATTATCAAAGGAGAGACTACTGTCCACCTGTGTCCCAAGGTCTCTTATCACACTTTCAGTGTTAAGTAGACTATTGCCTATGTGGTAGTTCATGGGTACAGAGTTTTTATTAAAAGGGATGACAATGCACTTTTTGGCATTGAGCTTGAGGCCATGGCTTTGAAACCAGGCATCTGTCTCAGTGAGGCCCTTTTGTAGGATGTCCACATCATTAGGAGTTTTGATTATGACTCCTAGTTTGTAGTCATCTGCGAACTTTGTTAACCAAAGACCTTCTGTGTTAGCCTGTATTTCAGAGAAGTAGATACCAAACAGGAGAGGACCCAGGACTGAACCCTGTGGTACTACACTTGTCACTGGTCTGAAGTTGGATTTAGAGTCTGCTTTCACAATGTGGGTTTTGTCAGTGAGCCAGTTGGCAACCCATCTTGTGACATAGGGATTTATACCTAGTTTAATGAGTTTATCCCTACCACCCTAGAACACCAAAAAGGAAAAAAACTAAGGGTAATGCTGCTCAATGCCAGAAGTCTCACTCTCAAGATGCACGCACTCGAGGCCCTTCTCAATATGGAGAACATCGATGTCTGTGCTGTGACAGAAACCTGGTTCAAGGCTCCTGAGAGCACCCCAGCACTAACAGGTTTCACCTCATATCATGCGTTCCGGCCCCAAAATCCGGACAACACCAAGAAAGGAGGGGGGGTGTCCATATTCATAAAGGACACCCACACCTCAAGGTTGGTGGCAACGCACGATGCATCAGAGACCATCCAGGTGTAATTAACCATAGGCAAGACTGCTCTGCAATTTGTAGCATGTTACAGGCCACCCTCTCAAACTCAGGAACCTCACATGGCCTTCCTGAAAACATTGGAGGGGATAAATGTATCTCCAAACACCATCATACTAGGTGACTTCAACTACCCTAATATAGACTGGGAACACTACTCAAGCCCGAACACTCTAACCCAAAGATTCCTGGAGTTCATAAACTCAAATGCCATGGAACAACTAGTCACCATCCCCACAAGAGGAGAAAACATACTTGATCTCATCATCATGAACATGGGATCAAAATGTTCAACACGGAAGTATACCCCTCACTGGTGAGATCAGATCATAAACTAATCTCGCTGGAGGTCCTCATCCCGCCCCCACCTGAAACAAAAAGACCACAGTGAAAAACTTCTCAAAAGCCGATTTCACACTTCTAAAAACTAGTGTGGTCTCCTTTAAGGCCCCTGAGCCAGTGGTAAACATTACTCAAACCGCTGAATCACTTACAAATGCCTTCTACCAGCACCTACAGGACTGCATGGATCAGGCAATCCCAAACAAAACTAAGACTCTCTGTACCAAAGGCAAGCGTCCAGTCTGGTGGACCCCAGCCATAAACAAGCTCTACAACAAAAGGAGGAAGCTACTACAAGATAGAGCAAAATCCTTGAAAGGTAAGACACCTTTGATCATTATAAGTAAAAAACTAAGAGCTCTCATAAAATCATCCAAGGCAAATTTTGAGAGAAAAATCGCCAAGGACTCTAAAGACAATCATAAGGCCTTCTTTAGCTATGTTAGAAACCTAGGAGGAAACTCCCAGATATGCTCAGAATTAGTTCAAAATGATGTGAAAATTACTGAACCTACACACATTGCTAACATACTGGCTGACAAGTTCAGTGCAAACTTCTCCCCCCCCTCCCCCCAAAAGGAGAGATATCTATTCCAGAGGATTGTAGCCCCCACAAACATCTCCAATGCCCAGGTGAGAACTGCCCTCACTAAGGCAAAAACACAGCATCCATGGGACCGGATGGTGTCCCCGGCTGTGTGCTTCATGAACTCAACGAGGAATTAAACCCACAGTTAGGACAGCTGTTTAATCTTAGCCTCACCTCAGGATACGCACCCAAGGAGTGGCGCATGGCGACTGTGGTCCCACTTCATAAGGCGGTGCCTCCACAGACCCTGGAAATTACCGCCCCATTAGCTTGACAAGCCTTATCTGCAAAGCCATGGAGAGGATCATAATGGAACTCATAAATAAAGACATAGGGAACTTGCAGACTTTGGATCCAACCCAGTTTGGCTTTGTCAAAGGCAGATCCTGCCTCTTAAACTTGGTTGACTTTTTCGAGACAGTCACCAAGGTCATTGATGAGGGAAAGGCAGTCCATACAGCCTACCTCGACCTGGCAAAGGCCTTCGACACAATACCCCACTCAGGTATCATCGAAAAACTCATCAGCTTGAATGTAAACCCATACATCACAAGATGGGTTGCAAACTGGCTAAGTGACAGAACCCACAGGGTCAATGTTGCTGGAGCCATGTCAGACTCAAAGCCTGTCACAAGTGGTGTCCCACAGGGCTCAGTCCTGGGTCCACTCTTGTTCGGCATCTACTTTTCTGAAGTACAAACAAACACAGGAGGGTTATGGCTGACAAAGTTTGCAGATGACTGCAAACTGGGTGCCATAGTCGAAAACACATCTGACACAGATATCCTCCAGAAGGGCCTCACAGAAACGGATAACTGGTGCCAGAGCCATGGCCTGAAGTTAAACGCCAAAAAATGCATAGTCATACCCTTCGGGAAAAACAAGGTTACCCCTAGCTACCATATAGGTGGCAATCCACTGAGCACAGAAAAAGTCATCAGGGATCTGGGGACCCAAGTTGACAGTAGCCGTTCGCTTGACACTCATGTTGCTAAAGTAGTTAGGAAAACCTTCTATATCACCCACCTGATCATGAAGGGATTCACATCTAGATCAAGGGAGGTCATCGTCCCCTGTACTCATCACTCATTAGACCTATGATTGAGTACAATGCCCCGTTCGGAATGTATCTGACCAGACACCTGCTGCAGCTTGAAAGGCCCCAAAAGTTCCTCACCAAAAGGATAAAGGGTCTCAAAAATATGTCTTATGCTGCCCGACTGAAAGAACTCCAGCTCTATTCAGTCTCATACCGCTTGCTCAGAGGTGACCTGTGCCTGACATATAAGGCCATGTCAAACCCAGATTTGATGAATATGCTTCACCTCAAAAAATCTAGATCCCTCAGAACCACAAGGGCGGGAGACTTAAACCTTGACACGGTTATAAATAGAACATGCTGGAGGGACAGATTCATCACCCAGAGACTCCCTATGCTGTGGAACAAAATCCCGGTACATGTGAGGCAGAGCACCTCGCTGGCCTTGTTCAAGAGGAATCTTGACCAATGGATGGGAGATCGCAGATATACCCCAGGGATTACTTCAGTGTCACTGCTTGACAGAGGCACAGAAAAATGATAGGCATAGTTTTTATTCAAACTAAAGGGGTGGCGAAAGCCACATAACTATGGGCTAGGCTTATAAATGCCCTTGGGCAGATAGCCTAGTATGAACCTATGAACCTATGAAAGCTTTAGCGAGATCTAGATAGGCTGTGTGAACCACCTTACCCTCATCTACGGCTTTGGTGACCACTTCAGAGAAGTCTATCAGGTTTAGGAGACATGATCTGCCTTTTACAAACCCGAACTGGTTGGTACACAAGGACACCCTGTCTTTATGAAAAAAAAAACATAAAGGGGGGTGAAGCCAGTAGTACAGTTTTCCAGGAAGAATGTTGTAGGGAAGCTTGGCCATTTTGGGGAAATTGCTCTATCTTTCATTTCCCCGCTATAAATACCGTATTTGCCCGTATTTGCGCGCCGGGCAGCGCTGGTTAGCTAGGGTAAAACTATTCCCAGCTCCATAAAGTCTCCTCTTCAATTTTTCCCTTGGAACTAGACAAACTTTCAACTTAAGCATTCAAGCCATTAATTTCTCAGCCCGGCACTTGCTCAAAACTTATAGCAAGCACTTATAAACCCTAGCACTAGACCCTCCTGTACTGTACAGAAGGACAAGGTTCTCTTCTCTATTCGACCTTACCAGCCATCTAGTAAAACAGTTCACTGTACCTATCCAGGCATGTCCAAAGGTCAGTACCAGGTGTACTCTCCAGTCCAACTGGTGAATCTGGCCATTTTGAGGCTATGTTACAACTGCCTCATGTTCACAGACAACCCTCTCCTCCTACCACCAAACACTAATACATGCGAGAGATGCAATTATACAGCCAAACTGTAGGCTGAGCTTTCTCAACCCAAGACTGGATCAGACAGTCAAGAGGAGAAAGGAAATACTTGCATCACACCACCAGTCTCACATAAACCCATTAAACCAGCACCGGCAAAAAACACACATAAATAAATGAAAACATACTCAGAGGCTCTAAATAAAAATCTGCAAAACCAACAGAGACCTCCAAAGCCAACAACCAAGCAACCACACCCCCCAACACAAACCATGAAACACATACTTCACAAAACCAGTGTGCCATGCAATCACAGCCCTTAATGCAAAATAACATACCCAACATACTAGTAATAGGTGACAATATAGTCAGGCACATTGAAGTCCCACTAACTAGGCTGCATAAGGAGAAGGTTACTGTTAGCTGCCTGTCGGGTGCCAGGATCCGCCACATAACACAAGCACTCAGGTCACTCCAGAACAAGTACAAATATGACTCTGTCATTGTCCATGTTGGTGTGAATGACCTGAGCCGTACCTCCCTGGACTACATGAAAAGAGACATGGAAGAGCTCTCTGATCACGTAGCCCAGGCCGGAATGACCCTGACCCTGAGTAGCATCCTGCCCTCACCAAGACTGATACCACGGTATAAAGAAAAAATTCTCGATTTCAACAATTGGCTAAGTTTCTGGTGTCATTCAAAGGGGATCCAGTGTCTGTCCACCTGGGATGACATGCTCGACAAGCCATGCTGCTTCGCTTACACCTGTCACCCTTAGGCTTTCGAATACTGGCCAAGGTTCTTGCCACCCCCATAGTGCCTTTTTTAGGCACGGCTCAAAAGACAAACTGACCGCTCTAAATAGCACAAGTAACAAAAAACTGTGGGTAATGCTACTCAGTGCCAGAAGTCTAAACCTCAGAATGCCCGCACTTGAGGCACTCCTCAGTATGGAGAAAAATCGATATATGTGCAGTAACAGAAACCTGGTTTAAGGCTCCAGAGAGCACCCCAGCACTACCAGGCTACAACTCATACCATACATTTTGGCCACAGAACCCAAACCGAAATACAAAGGCGGGGGCGTATCCATATTCATCAAGTATACCCACACCTCCAGGTTAGTGGCACAGCACGATGCTTCAGAGATTATTCACGTGCAACTAACAATGGGCAAAACTGCAATTCAAATTGTAGCTTGCTACAGATCACCCACCATGTCCCAGGACCCTCATTCCACGTTTCTGGAAACACTGGGAAACATAAAGGTCCTAACAAACACCCTAATATTGGGTGATTTCAATTACCCAAACATTAACTGGGAGAACTACTCAAGTACTAACTCCCTTGCCCAACATTTCCTAGAATTTATAAACTCAAATGCCCTGGTTCAACTGTTCAACACTCCCACCAGAGGTGACAGCATATTGGACCTGGTCATCACCAACATGGGCGACCGGTGTTCCACACCAGAGGTCAACCCCTTGCTAGTTAGATCTGACCATAAACAAATCACTTTGGATATCCACATTCCACTCTCACCCCCGGACAAGGAAACCACTGTGAAACACTTTTCAAAAACAAACTTCAAGTTACTTAAGACCGAGGTGGAAAGTTTCAAAGCCCCCATGCTGAAGGATAACACTGTCCAAGCTGCAAAATCCTTTACTAATGCATTCTACGGGAACCTACAAGAATGCATGGATCATGCAATCCCAAGCAAAACCAAGACTCACTCCTCCAGGAAAAGGAAACCAGTCTGGTGGACTCCTGCCATAAACAAGCTATACAATAGAAGGAGGAAAGTAGTACAGAAAAGAGTAAAATCCCAAGAAGGGAAGACATCCCTGATCAGTATCAGCAAAAAACTATGATCCCTCATAAAATCATCCAAAGCGAGCTTTGAAAGAAAAATTGCCAAGGACTCCAAAGATAACCACAAGGCATACTTTAGCTATGTCAAGAATCTAAGTGGCAATGCTCAGATCTGCTCGGAGTTAGTGCAGAATGACACAAAATACACTGAACCGACCGATATCGCCAACATCCTGGCAGACAGGTTCAGTGCAAACCTCACCCCCCTGTCACCCCCAAAAGGACCCATAACCGTACCAGAAGAATGTAGAGTCCCTGAAATCACAGACACTCGGGTTAAAACAGCCCTCTCCAAAGCCAAAAACACAGCATCAATGGGGACCGGACGGTGTCCCAGGCTGCATCCTACACAAGCTCAAAGATGAACTAACCCCTCACCTAAACACACTATTCAAACTCAGCCTCTCCACAGGCTATGTACCCATAGAGTGGCAACCAGCAATGGTTATTCCGCTCCACAAAGGGGGAACTATCACCCTATAAGCCTGACTAGCTTGGTCTGCAAGGCTATGGAGTGCATCATCATGGAACTCATTAACAGAGACATTGGGAATCTCCAAACACTGGACCCTACCCAGTTCAGCTTTGTTAAGGGAAGATCATGCCTCCTAAACCTGGTGGACTTCTTTGAGACAGTTACCAAGGCTATAGACGAGGGAAAGGTGGTACACACAGCCTACCTAGACCTCACTAAGGCCTTCGACACCATTCCCCATTCTGGTAACTGGTATTATAGACAAGCTCACCAGCTTGAACATAAACCCCACATCACAAGATGGGTTGCCAACTGGCTCACTGACAGAACCCACATGGTGAGAGTTGCAGGAGCTAGGTCCGACTCTAAACCAGTTACAAGTGGCATTCCCCTGGGCTCAGTCCTAGGACCCCTTCTGTTTGGCATATACTTCTCAGTGGTACAGGCAAGCACAGGAGGACTATGGCTGACCAAGTTCACAGACGACTGCAAACTAGGGGCTGTAATTGACTCTCCGGCTGACACAGACATCCTCCAAAAGGGTCTCACTGAGACGGATACCTGGTGTCAAAATCATGGCCTCAAGCTAAATGCCAAAAAGTGCATAGTCATCCCCTTTGGAAAAAACAAAGTACCCACAAACTACCACATAGGTGGTAGTCCCCTAAATACAGAAGACATAATAAGGGGTCTGGGGACCCAAGTAGATAGTAATCTCACCTTTGATAATCACATTGCAAATCCTTCTACATGGCCCACCTAATCACAAAAAGGGTTTGCATCTAGATCAAAAGAGGTCATTGTGCCCCTCTACTCATCACTCATCAGACCCATCATAGAGTACAATGGCCCATTTGGGATGTACCTTACAAGACACCTGCAACAGCTGGAAAGACCACAGAAGTACCTCACCAAGAGGATCACTGGCCTCAAACAGATGCCCTATGCAGCTCGACTGAAGAAACTCCAGCTGTACTTGGTTACATACCTACTCAGAGGTGATTTCTGCCTGACATACAAGGCCATGTCCTACCCAGAATTGATGGACTTACTCCACCTAAAGAAAACCTTATCCCATCGAGCCACACACTCTAGGGATCTAAACCTCACCACAACAATAAATAGGACATGCTGGAGGGATAGATTCCTATCCCAGAGACTTACCATGCTCTGGAACAAGATTCCAATCTACATTAGGCAGAGCTCCTCGCTAACACTCTTCAAAAGAAACCTTGACGAGTGGATGGGAAACAGAAAGTTTGCCCCGGGGATCACTTCAGTGGCTCTGCTGGACAGAGGCACAGGGAACTAATCTAAGGGGGGGTGGCAAAAGCCAACAGATTCTGGCTAGGCTTATAAATGCCTTTGGGCAGATAGCCTAGTACCTACCTATGAACCTGTGAACTTTCAGAATAAGTGGAGGGGGAGGGAATGCATATAGAAACATCCCCTTCCAAGAGAATGAGAGGGCATCCACCTTCCAAACCAGAGGAAGAGGAACTCTGGCACAAAATTATGGAAGTTGTCTGTTCATGGGGGTGGGGTGGGGGGGTGGGCAAAGAGATCTACTTGAAGTATACCCCACTGGTGGACAATGTCCAGAAACAGATCCATTTGAATTATCCATCCATTCATGGGACTGTGTTAGGGACCTACTCAAGGTGTCTGCCACACAATTTTGGCTGAATGGAATGTACACTGCCTGAATAGTCACCTGATATTGGACTGCCAGCTCCCAAGCCTGGAGTGCCAGTCCAGCCCTGCTTCTTCACTTACCAGAGGGCCATCATATTGTCTGTGAACAGCTTTAGAGGTCCTGGGAGGAAGACATGATGAAAGGTCTGAATGGCTAGCAGCAGCACCCTCATCTCCCTTACACTGATATATTCCCTTTGTTAAGAGGGGGACCAGACCCCTTGTGCTTTCAAGTACCCAAAGGCTGCCCCACAGTCCACATACGAGGCGTCTGTGAACAGATCTTGAACTGGAGGCAGATGGTGCAAAGAGAGCTCTGGAGTGAGTGGCACTTGTTGGATCCACCACTGGAGTTCTTTTTTCAGACAGGGGATGAGAGGAAATGGGAACTCCAGAGGATGTGAATGCTGCATCCAAACTGACTTTAGGAACCACTGGAGTTTTCTCATGTTAGGTTTGGCAGAAGTAGCATTGGAATGGTGGATGCCATGAAGCCCAAAACCCTGAGGAACTCTCTGTGTGAAATGAGATGCAGAGGCAGAAGGTTTTGGAAATAGGAGGTGAGGTCCTGAGCATTCTGAGGAGGAAGAGAGAGACTCATGAAGTATGTCTGTATCTTGCACCCCAGGAAGATGTGATCCTGAGAAGGGGTGAGAACAGATTATTTTGTGGTTTATGGTGAATCACAGCCTTAGTAGAAGAGAAATGGCAAAGAGGATATCTTGGGGAGGTTGCCAGAAAGAGGAGATCATCCAGGTAAGGGAAAATGTAGATGCCCTGAAGCCTGCAGTAGGCAATCACAGGGGCTAGACATAGACATTTTGTCAAAACCCTTGGTGTAGCAGAGAGGCCAAAGGGCAAAGCAGAAAACTGAAAATGCCTGGAAGCTACAGAGAAATGTAAAAAATTCGTGCAGTTGGGGTGGATAGGAATGTGCAGGTATGCATCTTTGATATCCAGGGAAGCAATGTAGGCTTGTAGTAGAATAAGGGGAAACAAGGTCTGAAGAGTTAACATATGGAAAGTGGGTACCTTCAAGAAGGTGTTGAGATGGAAAGGTCCAGAATGGGTCTCCAGCGACCATCCTTTCTGGGCACTAGGAATATTCTGGAGTAGAAACCTCTTCTCCTTTAGTCTTGAGGAAGCTCCAGAATGATCCCTTGTCTCAGCAGGCCTAGCAGTATCTCTGGAAAGGAAGGAAGTTGTTCCCTTGGTGATTGAGGGATGCCGCTGAAGGAATGTAGGAACCCCATACCAGAAAGTACCCTTTTTGAATGATAGAGAGAACCCAGGAGTCTTGGGTAATGCATTTCCAGTCTGGCAGGGACAGGGATAGGTACTGGGATACAGGAATGTGGGCACATGGTTTGGACAGTCAGAGGAAACCAGGCTTATCAGTGAGAGCTGTTTCTGAGCCAGAGTTGCAGGGGTACGCCTAGGCTGCTGAGGCTTCCTACTACCCTTTTTTGTTTTAGGTGGAGGAACATGGGAGTGTCTATGTACAAAAACAGGTTTAGCTGGATAATTCCTTTGGAACTTAGGCACTGAGCAAACAAAGATGTGTTTCAATTCCTGCAATTCCTTACCTTTTTCCTGCAAAGACTTAACAAGTTAACAGCTGCAGGGCCAAACAAAGCAGAGTTGTCCAAAGGGGCATCCATAAGTTTATCTTTGTTGTCATCTGGTAATGACTGTAGTCTTAACCAGGAGAATCTCCTTAAGACAGAGCCAGAGGCAGCTGCCCTGGCAAAAGCCACTGCAATATCATAGCTGCATTTGATGGAGAAGAGGCTCCAATCAAGGACGCAGCTAAAGTCTTATTCTCTGAATCTGGCAAATCAGAAATGACCTGAGAAAGCTGAGACAGAAGCTCTAGGGCACATTTAGTCATGAGTGTTTGGTAATTAATGGCTCTAAATGCCAAGGCGGCTGAAGTATACACTTTCTTGCCCAGCCTTTTCAGGATCCTGCTGTCCTTATCACAAGAAAGGAGAGTAATTGAAGGCAGTAACCTGGATGGTTTGTCTGAAGCCACTGAAATAACCGATAGAGCTGATGAAGAACATCTGAAAAGGAACTTGCGGTCCTCAGGTACCTTGTAAAATCAGTGAGCTTCTTAGGGTAAGGAGGCTGGGAATTTGGGGCCTGGGAGGCAGAGGCAAAGGCATCTAGAAATGCAAGTAACACAGGAGGAATAGCTGAAGGCTGGGGGATTCCACCTGCAGAAGATCATAGTATCTTTTTTGTACTTCAAATACCTGAGTGCTATCCCATTTGAAACGATCCCTCATTTTGAACAGAGTCTCTCCAAAAGAGACTTCTTCCATGAGTGACTCAGTACCATTGGAGTCCTCTTCTGGGGAAGCGTAATCTAATGGGAGGGGATCTGTGAGGAATAGGCCAGGGATTCATCTTCTGAGGATGTCTCTTCCCCTAATGAAACCTCTTCCCTAACCCTTTTAAGTGGCGAAGCAGTGCATGGGGGGAGGGGACAGTACTGAAACAACCAAAGGAGGCCTAAGGGCTATAAGGGCCTTGAAAAGGCCTTGGATGACTTGTTGCCAGTCACTTTGAGGGTCTTTTGAAGGGGACAAGTGTTTAGACGTCTGCTTCTATTTAAGACGCAGGTCTGCTCTATGTAATGTAGAAGGCCAGACATAGACCTACATTCAATAATATTCAAGTGAATTTCCTCCTGCACAAGGATCTGAGGTATCCCCCTAGAGTATACAGTAATCACGGAACTCGGTTCCCCTGTGCATCCAGCCTCTGAGGATGTGCCTGCGGTCAGATCCAAGGCATCCTCAACATTGGGCTTGCCCTGTGAATTGGAACCAGGAACCATACGTATCTCCGGGCTCTCATCTGCCTCAGGGAGACATCTGTGGTAACAGGCAAAGTTCAGGCCTCAGATTTTTGGCTTTCTGCTTTGTAACTGACTATACTTCAAGCCCCAAGGATCCCTTCATTGTGCTTTTAGCTAGCAGCTGTAAGCACTGATTCTCCAATAAATGGCTAAGGAGGAATCTGTGTTCCTTAAGGTCTTTGGCACAAAGGCCTGGCAAATAGGACAAGATTTGTGGTCGTGGGTAGGCCCTAAGTAGAACAAACACTGGAGATGGCTATCTTTATGTGGAATTTGTATTCCATACTGGCATTTGCCTTCTTTGGATGACATGAACCCTACCACAGACAGTGGCAACAGAAAACAAGAATTCCACAATGGGCACTTATCTGAGAAAAAATGCTGGAAGACAGCAAATGACTCGGGCGAACCGGCCTACATTTAGAGATGGTGTTCGAACTGCCGGCAGAGAAGTTCTGAGGACTGTGCATGCGACACCACTTTTATGGCCAACATATGATAACAGCCTATGTGTGACGTACCATGCACCTTACAGTAGATTAAGTCTTTTGTATATTGGCCAACACTGGGTGGTCAACGGCGAGAATCTCCTTCATGTAAAGAATACTGCAACAGATGAATAGAAGGACATCTGCAAGCAATATAGTGAAAAGAATGCAGTTTAATGAATTCATAGTAAATCTTAGTAGAATATTGACGTATTCCCCTTACTCCGCAGTAAAGTAATCTCAGAATTCATAGATATAACTATCACAGGTTGTAGTGGCAAGTGAAGACATAACATTCCTGAAAAGCTACTTTTCTCTGAGGATAAAAAGCACAGGCGAAACTAATGAATGACTCAGTGAGAGTTGTGAGTGTGACTGCAATTTGAGTTAGAATTTGACTAAGATTATTAAAACTTCCAGTAAGCACCCCTCCCGCAAACCCCTACAGCCAAAGTTTGGACATGTTCAGAAAGCCAAACTGAAAATGTAAACAAGGACCAGAATCAAAACAAAAAATCTTTCAACTATCTCTTTAAATGCCGCTTTCTCAAATCTTGTCAGCTATATCTTTAGAGTCTCTTAGTTGTATTTTTATATCCCTTGGCTTCCTGATTTACTTTTATAATCTTCTTGCAATTGCAAACAAGCCATCAGTCCTTTTTTAAGAAACACCATTTTTTCACACACAAATACTATAGAATATGGTTACAATTTTCTAACATATTTCTCTTCTACATATTACATGAAAGAACAAATTCACATATGCAATTCTCCTGTCACTATTAGGACATCTTATAAATACAGTTTTCACAGTGCAGTTTTCTGTTATATATTTTACAAAGCTTAAATATAGTTTACAAATGTGTTAGTCTGAATTAAGAAAGAAAAAAAAAACTACAGACATCACATTTTAAGTCAGCTTTTTCTACCATAGCATCATGATTCTGTCTGTCATAAGAACCTTTAGAAAGTCGTCTGGAGGCATCCTTCCAGAAATGGAGCTTAAGACCAGGGTGTACCCTTTGGTATGCCATTCAATTCCCTTTCTGAGCAGACTATCTACTTTAGTATTATAATTACTATTCGTATACTGAAGTCATGTTATTGGGTTACAAGTCAAACTTCATGTAAGAAGCTTCCCATTCTGCCCACTTGCCCTAAGTAACCACTGGAAAGGGTTGTGGTCTGTAACCATGGTGACATTTTAGCCATACAAGGAGGGCTGCAATTTATTACAGAGCTCAGAGTATGCCCAGATACTGCTTTTCTATACCTGCATAGGATTCCTCCTGTGGGTTGATGTCTGCAGTTCAAGTACACAACAGCATGCTCTGAGGAAGCATGGTTAAGTATAGCCCCCACCCCTTGGTTTGAATCATCTCCCTGTGCAATGAATTCTTGACTGTAGTCAGGAGTGGCTACTATGTGGGGTCCACTGAAACCATTTGAAATATTTCCTCACAGGCTTGAGTCCAGACAACCTTATCTGGTCTGTTCTTTCGTAAGCTCTGTAAGGAGAGTAGCTATTGTACTATATGGGGAAACAAACTTCTTAAAGTACCCTGCTATCCCCAAGAATGCCCTAACCTCTTTCTTGGTAGTTGCAGTGGGCCATGCCCAAATGGTTTTTATTTTTGATTGTTCTGTCTTAATCTTTCCACAATCCCCTCTGTAATCCAAATAAATAATCCTCTCTCCTCAAATTATAAATAAATACCAGACACAAGATATTAAAAGTGAATACCCACTTGATGCACTTTGGTATTAATAATCAGCCCTACCCTTTGCAGTCTGCCCAACACCTCTCTGACATGTTGAACATGTTCTTTCCATGACAGGCTGTATGTAGATGGCAATGTCATCTACATAAGCAAGGGCATAATCTTCTGATCCTGTTAGGAGGCTGTCAGGCTCTGGGAACGTTGCTGGGGCATTCTTCATTCCAGAGGGTATTTTGTAAACTTGTATAACCCAAATGGGATTGAAATTCTGATTGTTCCCTAGTTGCAGATGGCAAGCATGGTTAAGGTGGTATTGATTAGATAGCTAGCCATACCCAGGTGCTATAAGGCTTTACCTGTCCCGGGGATAGGGTAAGTGTGTGACTCTATGTGACTGTTTAGTTTTCTACAGTCTGCACGGAATCTACTGCTGTCATCTTTTTTTAGTACCAACAATACTGGTGAGACCCAGGGACTGTTGCACTCCTAGGTTAGCCCCAGTTCATTATATACTGCAGCTCTTCTCTCAGGGTTTGCCCATCTCATTTAGGTACTTGCAATGGGTGATTAGCCACTGGTGTCCTGTGCCCTTGCAGAGCTCCACTAGTTAGGTACATTGTGATTTATCAGCAAACATCCCTGCACCTGGGTAGGAATAGCTGCTGGGACAAAGCTACCTCATCCACTAAGGAGTCAGACTAAGCCTTTTGAGACAATCTAACAGCAGATCCCCCTATGGTTCTTTCTGAAACCTGCTGCAGATACACGTTAATATGGCAGTTTCTGCTTCTGCATCTTGTCTAGCACCTTTATCATGCAGTTAGTATCACTCACCTTTTTTGCAGTAGTGAAAGGACCCTCCAAGGCTGCTTGCAGTGAGTGTCTAAAAAGGAATCCGCACCATCACCTGCTACCCTACAGGATACTCTTTGAATCTGGCTGTTGTGTCATGACAGACTGTTTGCTGCTGTTGTATTTGTGGTAGCTGCTCCTGGGTCATCTTTCTGATCTCGCTAGGACTAGTTATGTTTAGGACATTCCTCACAACAGATCCCTTGTAGGAATCACATACCCTCCCACTCATCACAAATTAAGTCCAAGGGCACCCTTAACCTGTGAAGATAACAGCAACTCAAAGGATGACAAAATACTGTGGATTCTGGTGTATTTCCCTGTATGCAAAAAGAGAAATCAAAGAACCCATTTAAAGTGTTACAAGTCTGGCCACCCTACCTGACCTTCCTAAGTGAGGTTCAGGACCAACAGACAAAATGTAAAACAAGGGATAGACAGTCACCCAGTTTTCTTGTCAATATATCACAACCCAAATATTAAGTAATTTCATTATGTTCTAAAACTTTTTTAAGAGGAATAAGGTGAATTTCCTCAGCTTTCAAAATGCTTTTATTATGTGATGGGTTAACACTTCTGTATAAATATCACTTTATCAAATCCACATTGTTATAAATTAAATATACATCATGCTTTATTTTATATGTATACAGTCTTTGGGAGGAACTTGGTGAAACCAGTAGTCATCTGTGGTAGGTGGAAAATATTTAGTGGGAAGAAATTCCTGATAGGTCCCAAAACATTCTAATTAGCATTGTCATCTGTGGCTGGTGAGGAATATGTAGTGGGACTAAAATCCTGAAAGGGTCTTGAAAACATCCTAATTAACATAGCCTCGAGTGCGTACTACCACTGATGGCTATACTATACATATACAGGTGGCATGTGCTTCTTTGGGAGTCAAATGTAACACAGTCCATGGCAACAATGAAAATTGTTGTGGAATACTGAGATGTGGGTGGGGTATAACAGACCAACAGCTTATGTGTCTATCCTCACATTTTCTGGGCAGAATGCATGGGAAGGACAGAAAGACTGACAGGTTCTTCTAGAGAGAGAGAGAGAGATAATGACATCATGCTACACGCCCTCCATGAATTTCTTTGACGGATGCACCTTACTGAAAAGAAAGACTGGGCCTTTCACCACCGTGTCTGGTAGAAGCTTGTTAAAACTGGTCAGCATGTTTAGTGGGCATAACTGGACACAAGAATAAATATGAAGGCCACTGACATGATTTATCATGCCTGTAACATGGCAACCTGTCTGGCAGAGTAGTGGAGCAACACGGGTGGGGGTCAACTGGCAAAGTTAAGACTAACTGGTCTGGGAGTTACTGGAGTCTGTGTGTGGGGAAAGGCACAGCAGTTCCCTCACAACTGGTCAAAGACATGACATTAGTGCAACATTTCAGTGAGGACCTCAGCTGTCAATGGGTGATACCCAGGTGGGTATTACCTACTCTAAGTCTCATGCAAATGTACCAGCCTGACTTAGAACTATATTGCTACTGAGTATGGTCATTTCTTTCTTACAGGCATGTTAAGACTTCAACTGTAACATCTGTCTGCACAAGAGATGTGGCCTATACATTTCTCATGCCATTTTATTTTTCAGCTGTAGCTTCACTGGGATGTGGATGTTTGAGAATGTTGCACTGATTTACTTGTATTTGTTTATGTGTTTTCATATTTGCTTCAGTTTCAAGGTTCTCCAATGTGGACATTGGCATGCCTGATGTTGGGCAACTGTCTGAGCCCAATGATAATGTCTGCCAAAGCCTGACACTGTCTGCAGTCAAGGCAGCACTTTGAGGCTTGGGGGAAGGGGCAAGCATATCACCTTCCCCTTCCTCAGACACTGCCCCTGTTTCTATGCAACCCATTTCTTAGCCTCAGAGTGTCCCAGTAGGACAAAAGGCGACTGGCAGTTCCTTTGCATCCCAGATATCAGTGGGTACAGGCAGCTCTCATGAGCTTGAGGGGGGAAGTAGGGATAGATATAGTGTCCTGCCCTCCTACTGACCTTCCATGGCAATGACACAGTGAATGTGCAAGACTGTCACACAAGCACACACAGATACCACCACAACCATAGCAGTGCTGATTACTGTGGTATATAATCTGCATGTTGACTTCAAAGAGGCCCCATTCAAACATAACCTTGACCATTGGATGAGAAATCAAAAATTCACCCCTGGTCTGACCCCCATGTCTCTGATAAACAGTGGCCAACAGTAAATATTCCCTAACTAACATAGTTCATCCCCACTAAACCTTTAGTAACCTCCTAAGTAACATATCCCTCCAAACAGAAGCTAATTTTTCATGAGGACGCATTTGGACTGGGTTGTGCAGCTAGGCTTATAGAAGCTATGGCGTTAGCCTAGTATATATCTATGAACCTGTTTATGCAGCATTTTTGAATGTCACCATGGTGCAGATTTCTGTGTGTGGCCACACATGGTAGGCATTGCCATTTTTGTGACCAATCCTCTTCCATTTCTGGTGGAATGGTAATGTAAGGATATGGTCCATGTCTTGTAGTGTCACCACCTGCACACCTACAGCTAGTGTTGAGGGCACTGCAGGACACTATGGATGCAGATGTGGATGAGCTACTTATACTGAACTCACCTGTAACATGCCCTGATATTCATGCTCAAGGAGCACCCCATCCTCCATGCTCCCTGTGGATCGTATCCATGAGAATTCATGAAGAGGGTGCATTGCTTAATGGGGATGCACACAGATGATACAGAAACCTCCAACAAATGCCCTAGACCTGTTTCAGAGACCCAGGTATACAGCAGCATCTTCTACAGAAGCTGTGTCCATGTGAACACCCACACAGTCATCAGTATGAACCATTTCTGCCTAGATACATCACACTGGAGACACCACCCCTCCCTTACCAGTCTTCCCGACTAGCCACAACCAACAGACCAAGATATACACACTCACCCATACCAGTAGCCTCCAAATAATGCCTGTTACTGACATTTATTGCAGTGGCCCATTCAACATGTGCATATGATGGCAACTGTGCCCTGCACTCAGGACTCTGTTACTAGGGTAGCCTGTGTCTGATCCACAGTGTGGCCAGTCCATACACATTATAGCATAGCCTGGTTGTAGTACTGCATGCATTGATGTTATTCTTTTTTATGTATAATCTGGCCTATAATTTTGAACCAGCTGCTTCCTCTTAGCCATTGCCACTCCATACTGTGTACGCCTGGTCATCCCCTGACAATGGCTTCTCCATGAGCTCCTCAACAGGCACCTCCTCCACTGCTGACTCTGGTGCTTCATCTTCTCAGTGTTAATACTCTGCTGTATTTGTTTGCATAACAACATGTGTAATGTGCACATTGCAGATATGTTGCAGTTTATTTATGTATCTTACTGCAGGGTGTTACTGAAAGTGTATAATCAGGGAAGTGGTTCTTCATCCATTTGACCACACAATCAACAGTGTTTCAGGTCTGTGACCATGTAGTGTTATATGTATTCTCTACCATGGTCTGTCAGTTTCTTACCTGTGTCATAAGCCATGGCTCCAAGGTATATCATTTATTGCCAATAATGTATCCATGGGGAAATCACCCACAGAAATTGCTGATACAGATGGAGTGGAATCCCTTATGTCTTATATACTGTTGTCCCTGTTCCCTAGGTGGGGGCCTTGATAGCAATGTAAGTGCAGTCAATGGCTCCCAGTACCTCAGAGAAATGGGCTATATAATAAACTGCCCACATTGTGTTGTTTTATCCTTTGTGATGTGTGGGAACCACATATGCTATTCCACATACACTAGAGTGCCATTGAGAAGCTGGTGTAGTATCCTTGTGGTAAATGCCCATGATACATTTACCATATCTCAAGTTGGTTGCTGGAAGGTACTTGTAGCCAATATTCCCAATGCTACACATACCTTGGTGTCAACAGAAATGGGTATTCCACACATCCAATGGGCCCAGCCTGAATATGAGGGTGACACATCTCTACCACCTCCTGCATTGTATCACTGTCCACACAGTAGCAGTCCACTAGTTCTGTGTCACTGAGGGAATGAAATGTTAGGTACAGTCGGAGCACTCTGCAGCAAAGTGGGCAACAACAGTCATCTCTGTGGCTACCAGCTGGGAGGACAGCCTTGTATTCTACCGAATTGCTGCTTTATTTGAACTGTTTTTACTGTTGTGATTGTGAGCTAATTTATCACATTTGCACTGTTTTAAAGCAATTTACTGATTAGCTGCATTTGATTACTGTTTAACTGTATTTCATTGATATTTACTGCAATTCATTGATGTTTAACTGCATTTTACTGCATTTTGTTACTGTTTAACTGTAGTTTTTCATAGTGTGAATTCTGTTTTTGTCTGTAAGTGGTTAATCTGCACTTTTTTCTGAATTTTAGTGTGTTCTTAATCCTTAAATTAAGTATCATAGTCTGGATACAGGTTTGCTGCATCCAGAGCTGCAGCTGCACTGTTTTTAACCCTTTGTGACGTATTCCAGGTACAAATTTTCCCTTAACAGCACTTGTGTGATCACCTAGTAGTACTCTTAGACCTTCCACCCTTTACCCTCTTAGCTCTCTCTGGCCTCTGTCCCTCAGTTTCTGACAAATATGGATGGACAATTTCCTACGTTTTCTCCTACCAGTCTGGTTGATATGGGCATCCTGAGACAGTGTGTCAACTGCCTCATGTACGTGAGAGATGCAAATACATTAAGAACCTAGAGCTGATGCTCTCTCTCCTTCACAAGCCAGTATATATGTCACTGAGAAGGCTGTCAACACAAACATCACACCTCAAACACCACCCAACAATGCATACCCAAATATGCCAAGGTCCTCACAAAAAAAAAACATACCCAAACAAAACAGACCTCCAAGGCAAAACACATGCAAACTCCACTGCTCACCACACTATACACCACACATAGCCCACAATCCTGTATCTCACAGCCACTAAGGCCTAAACATACACCCAACATATTAGTCATAGGAGACTCCATCATGAGACACAAAGATGTGCCCCTCACTAGGCTGGATAAGGAGCAAATCATGGTTAGTTGTTTGTCAGGTGCCAGAATCCGCCATATCACCCATGCACTCAAGTCTCTCAACAAAAGGTACTGTTATGACTCTGTCATAGTCCATGTTGGCGTGAATGACTTGAGATGTACCTCCCTGGACTATATGAAGAGAGACATGATCGAGCTCACTGAATATGTGTCCCAAGCAGGTATGTTCCTAGCCTTAAGCAACATTCTACCATCACCCTGAATAATGCCTCAATGCAAACAGAAAATGATTGACTTTAACAATTGGCTTAGTTTCTGGTGTCATTCCAAGGGGATCCAGTACATGACAGCCTGGGAAGACATGATTGACAAACCATGATGCTTTGCCAGAGATGGCCTGCATCTGTCTCCCTTGGGCTTCAGACTCCTGGCAAAGGATCTTGCCTCCCTCATAGTGCCTTTTTTAGGCAATGCCATGATGTCAAACTACCAACATGAAAATTCTATCAAAACGCAAATTAAAGGTCATGCTGCTAAACGCTATGAGTCTAAACATGAAATTGCACTCATTGCAAGCATTCTTAACCCTGGAAGATGCTGACATTTGTGCAGTCACAGAAACCTGGTTCAAAGCTGCGGAGAGCACACCAGTCATACCAGGTTACTCATCCTATCATACATTCAGACCCCAAACTGTGGGCAGCAAAGCAAAAGGAGGTGGGGTTGTAATATATATAAATGACATACACACCTCCAGGCTGGACAAACAGTATGATGCACAGGAGACACACCAGGTGCAGCTAACCATTGACAAGACCCCTATTCAAATCATAGCTAGCTACAGGCCCTCAACTTTGACTCAAGATGCCCACTCTGCCCACCTGGACCCCTTCAAATCCATTGAGATTCAACATTTTATCCTGATCCTGGGCAACTTTAACTATCCAACCATAGATTGGAAGAACTACTCATACCAAAACACAAATGCCCAGAGATTCCTTGATTTCGTCAATGCAAATGCCTTGGACCAGCTGGTTGACACCCCCACAAGAGGTGAAAATATCTTGGACTTATTATTAACCAACATGAGTAACCACTGCAGCATCCTTACAGTGTCATCCTTCCTGGTAAGATCCAACCACAAAGCGGTCACTTTCAAAGTCACCATCTCCCCCAAACCCCCCCCCCCCCCCAGCTATACAAGCATTTATATAGCTGCATGGCATCAGGAATACCTGACAGGACAAAAATCCTCCTCTTCAAGGAAGAGTAAACCTGTCTGGTAGACATCTGCAATAAATAAACTATAATAAAAGGAAAAAAATTGCTGTCCAGGACCAAGAAGTAGCAGGTGCCTAATTTGAAGCAATTCCTCCTTAGCCTGAACAAGCAAATAAGAGCACTAGTGAAATCCTCCAAATCAAACTTCAAGTCCAAACTGGTCACATCTACTAAAGACAATCACAAGGCCTTCTTCACATATGTCCACAATCACAAAGGAAGCACTCAGATCTGCTCAGAACTGGTGGTCAAGGACACCACATATACAAATGCTATAGATATAGCAAACCTGCTGGCAGACAGGTTCAGTGAAAACTTCACCCCTTTGTCCCCCCATCAGTAAATCAGGACATCCTCAGCACCTGCTCCCCCCTCCCCTTATCTCTATGGAGCAAGTTATCAGTGCCCTCTCAAACGCAAAACATACAGCCTCCTTGGGACGCAATAACATCCCAGGCTGCATCCTATATGAACTCAGGCAGGAACTTGCAGCACCATTAGACACCCTATTCAATCAAAGTCTGTGTACTGGCTTCATCCCAGCTGAGTGGAGGACTGCCATTGTTACCCCTTTGCACAAAGGTGGAGCATCCACCAGTCCAGGAAATGATAGACCCATCAGCCTAACTAGCCTGATCTGCAAGGCCATGGAGTGGATTATCATGGACCTCATTAACAAGAACATTGGCAACCTCTAAACACTCAGTCCTTCACAGTTTGGTTTTGTCAAGGGGAGGTCATGCCTGTTAAATTTGGTCAACTTCCTTGAGACAGTCATCAAAGCCATGGATGAGTGGAAGACAGTGCATACCACCTACCTTGACCTGGCCAAAGCCTTCGATACTATTCCCCACTTGGGTATAATAGATAAACTCTCTCAACTAGGCATCAGTCTGTCTGTTACCAGATAGGTAGCAAACTGGCTCACAGATAGAACCCACCTAGTCAAAATAGGGGAAGCCACCTCAAGCAGTAGACCCATAACAAGTGGCATACCCCAGGGATTGGTTTTGAGGCCTCTGTTATTTGGGATATACTTTTTTGAGGTGCAGGCCAAAACCAGTGGGTTGTAGGTGATCAGGTTTGCAGATGACTGCAAGCTGGGCCCTGTCAATTCACATAATGATGTGGACATCCTCCAAGATGGTCTCACCCAAACTAATGACTGTTGCCAGAAACATGGCCTCGAACTGAATGCCAAAAAATGCATTATCATCCCCTTTGGGTAAAGTGACGTCCCCAGAAATGATCACATTAATAACAAGATCCTAAGCTTGCAATCAATCATGGAGGGACTTGGGCACCCAGGTTGATAGGAGACTGACTTTTGACCACCATATTACCTCCGCTGTATGGAAAGCTTTCTGCATGGCCCTCCTCATTAGTAATGGTATCTCATCCAGAGACAAGGTGATCATAACATCCCTGTATTCTTCCCTTATAAGACCCATTATTGAGTACAATGCCCCTTTCGGCATGTACCTCACAAAGCACATGCAGCAGTTGGAGAGACCACAGAGGTTCTTTAACAGGAGAATCCAGGGCCTGAAACATCTACCTTTCACAGACAGGCTAAAGGCCCTGTCGCTCTACCCAGTCTCATGCAGACTCCTCATTGGTGACCTCTGTCTGGCATACAAAGCAATCTCAGACCCCACCTTGATGGGACTGCTGCATATCTGCAAGTCAAGCTCCACTGGAGTAACCCACATGCACAACCTCAGCCTGGTCTGTGACATCAGTAGGACTTGTTGGCAGGTCAGATTTGTGTCCCAGATACTTCCCCTTCTGTGGAATAGACTCCCTGTCCACATCAAGCAGAGTACCTCATTAACCCTTTTTAAGTGCAACCTGGATAGCTGGATAGGGAACAGAAAATATATCCCTGGGGTTCCACCTGTGTCCCTACTAGACAGGGGCATTGGTTGCTGACTTATCAGAACATGGGCTAAATTCTTGCGTAGGCTTGTAAGGGCCTCAGGGCCAATAGCCTAGATACTTCCTATGATCTTATAATCCCATTTCTGCTAAACGTACTGCTACCCCTAACATAATTTCATGCTTTCTGTCTCTGTGCATCAGGATTTTTCTGAGAACAGCTACTCTGGAGGCCATGCCTCACTGGACAGCTTTTATGTTTCAGAATCACACTGCCATATCATCTACCCTCATTTGCATTCAGCATGACCCTTATTATAATAATGTTGCTCATTTCCATCTCATATGCTCATTTGTATATTTTGCTGGCCACAGTATTTTGCAGCCTAGTGCAGTTTAGTTAAGTGTGTCTGACTCACTCCAGTGCTAAGTGTTGCTGCTTGTTGTGCAGTTTCACCTACTGGATTGTGATGTTTGTTTCTGAATTCAGGGGAATATTTCAACTTGGCAGGAATCCTTGAAGCCTTTTGTTGTTTAGAAGAAATTATAGTTTTCCCATGTATCAATTTCTAACTGTCTCTTAAATAAACCCAGTCCATTGTTTCTATTTCTGGAATTAAGCTGTTGTTTTATTGTACAATATTCCTTTATCAAAAGGACTTTCACCTGAAGCAAAAAGTGTTTTTATCTTGCAGGATGAAGGTGAACTTTATTTTTTTTAATGTTTTATTTTAAGGGAATCATCCTTATCTTTCTTCCAGAGTTTTTTGTCAAATAATCATTGTGCTACCTAAGCTGGTTATTGTCAGCTAGCAGTTTAGCTCAGAGGTTAAGGCTACAAGCTACAAGCTTCATCCTGTGGTCCTCTTCAACTTCAGAGTGTGCTACTCTGCAGAAGTCACTTAATGACTCCAGTTCACCCCTGAAAAAGGATATATGCTCACTGTGCTTATGTTAACAAATAAAAACAAAAATTATTACTAGAAGATTTCTTCAAGCTGTACTCATCACTAAGTCCTTGTCCAGAAAAAAAAAAACTTTAGCACAACAGACCTGGGTGGTGCAGTAGTTTTAAAGATAATAGCCAAAGAGGTAACTCCCAATCCAAAACCCATGACCAAAATAAGGTTTTAAAGAAGTTAAGCTCTTACAATACCAAAGAAAAGATCTTGAAAATTCAGAATTTTCTTTTTTTAAACACCTTTATAGAATTATCACTTCTGACATAGGCAAATTTATATTTATTTAAAAATAATCAAATCGTATTAACAAGCTCACATTTACAAATATTATACTTCACATATATACTTCACATATATTGCTATATGTCATATAACCTAAGCAACATTACATAAATTATTCAATTCCTGCCCTTTTTTTAAACAAGAAACATCTTTGTTAAACTATCACTTACGACATAGGCAATCAAACATCTATATGAATGAAGACAAACCCACCGACACATCATAAACCATACTGAAACACTCCCAGTTGCAAACATTATACATCACTTATAATCTACTCAATCATTTTCAGTCAAACATTACATTGCTCATTTAAGTCCTGGCTTCTTTTAAACCTCATTCCTCCCCTGTATGTATTGTTCCTACAATTCCCATTTTTTTGCTATGTAGTTTGCTCCTACCCTTTTCTAAAGATCTAAGTTCCAGTTGTCACTACTTATAGTATAGCTGGTTTTGATTTTGATTTCCATTTTGTAGTAATTGTTTTTTGGCAGCAAACATAATTAGGCACAGCAAGGCCTTACCATGTCTAGGCAATTCCGATTCTGTATCATAG
Source organism: Protopterus annectens (assembly GCF_019279795.1). Lineage (NCBI taxonomy): Eukaryota > Metazoa > Chordata > Ceratodontiformes > Protopteridae > Protopterus > Protopterus annectens. The sequence goes on from NC_056729.1 coordinate 666,751,224, forward strand.
CTCAGAAAAATCATTTCCCTCATCACTCCAATCTGCCAACCCAGCATCTCTGACAGTGCATCCCACAGGGAATCCTTAAAGTCCACCAACTCACCGCACTCCCAGAAAATATGTTCCTAGTTCAGAGGTTCATAGGTTCATAGGTTCATACTAGGCTATCTGCCCTAGGGCATTTATAAGCCTAGCCAGAATGTGTTTGGCTTTCGCCACCCATTTTAAATTTATTTTGCTATGCCCTTTTTCGAGGTTAGTATACTGTGCCTCTGTCTAACAGTGACACAGAAGTGATACCCGGGGTAAACCTACGATCTCCCATCCACTCATCAAGATTCCTCTTGAAGAGAGTCAATGAGGGACTCTGCCTAACCTGGACTGGGATTTTATTCCAGAGTGAAGGGAGCCTCTGGGTTATGAATCTGTCCCTCCACCATGTCCTATTTATTTCAGTGCTGAGGTTCAAGTCTCTCAAGCGCGTAGCTCGATGGGATTTGGATTTTCTGAGGTGCAGCATGTCCATTAATTCCAGGTTGGACATGGCTTTATACGTCAGGCACAGATCGCCTCTGAACAGGCGGTATGCCACTGAGTAGAGCTGGAGTTTCTTTAACCGGGCAGCATATGGCATCTGTTTGAGCCCTTTGATCCTCTTGGTGAGGTACTTTTGGAGTCTTTCCAGTTGCTGCAGGTGTCTGGTAAGGTACATCCCAAAAGGGGCATTGTACTCAATTATGGGCCTGATGAGGGATGAGTAAAGAGGCACAATGACCTCTCCTGATCTAGATGTGAATCCCTTCATGATTAGGTGGGCTATATAAAATGTTTTTCTAACTACTTTGGCCACGTGGTTGTCAAATGAGAGATTGCTATCAACTTGGGTCCCCAGGTCCCTAATTACTTCTTCTGTACTTAATGGATTACCACCTATGTGGTAATTTGTGGGCACTTTGTTTTTGCCAAAGAGGATGACTATACACTTTTTGGCATTTAGCTTGAGGCCATGGCTTTGGCACCAGTTGTCTGTTTCTATGAGGCCCTTTTGGAGGATGCTTGTGTCGGCTGGAGAGTCGATTATGGTGCCCAGTTTGCAGTCATCTGCGAACTTGGTCAGCCACAGTCCTTCCGTGTTACCTCTTTCTTCCCCATCATACCGCCAATATTTGCTGTCTACCTGATAAATAATTCTCTGGAGGTTACTTGGGGTATACAAATATTTATGTAACCATTTCCAAGCAAAAATCCTAAATCTTCTAGATCTTATTAAATATTTGTGAGACATACATATATCCTCACATTGTTTCTTTGTGAATTGTGTATCCAATCTCTCTTCCCAATCCTTTCTAACCTCCTTTGTTTGATTCTTATAGTTATTATGCAATATTTAAATGCTCTACTAATTATTCCTTTTTTAATGGCAGCTTCTGTTCTAGATTCTACTAAAAACTCTACCAGTGCTGGTCTTTTGTTTTGAAGTCCCCATATTTCTTTTTCTTTGCCTATACTCTGATATCAATCCTTGATAGGGAAGGCAATCTCTAACCTGCAGTCCAAATAAATTCTTTGAGTTTGAGTCTTCCCATTCTATCATCTTTCCCTCTCTAGTTATTTGCTCCCAATACTTTGGTTCTTTTGCCGGTTTTCTCCAAAAAATTCCAGCCTCCTCTTGCCTATTATCCATATCCTTAATTGCAGTCATCCCTAGCAGTAGAATCTCCTTTCTCCATTGCCATGTTGGCTTAGTTCTTAGGATACTTTCTGTTACTTTATAGAAATAATATTCTGTATGATTATTGTTTTGCCCACTGTTCTGCATTGAGTAGAAGTGGCTCTGCTTTGCTATTTTTGATAGGCTCATATGCCGGTATACAAGCCAATCAAAAATCGCAAAGCAGCTCTCAAGCAACCAGAAACTACACTTATCTAGCATCTACCAATCCCCAAGGGTGCCAGTTAAGTGAGAGTTTACTGTGCATCTTCAAATATTGAAGTTTTACCCTCTTAAGAGGACCAAATGCCCCAAACTGACAGCCATACTTACAGATTTGTGTTAATCTAAAAGAAAGGTAATCCGTGCTAAGACACATGGTGTAGCCTGTGCTTCTACTAAGTGCTAAGTGGTTTTGTCTTATCTTTATAGCTCTCCCAGATGGGAAACCCCTGAATGATTTCAGAGAACATTATCTCTTACCCAGTTTCTCTTGTCTATTTTCTCCCAGCCAATCACTCTCCACCAGACTGTAAGCAATTTATCTTTGTCAGATTGTCTTCATAGAGACATGGGAACCAGACAGCCAGTTTCTCATTATCATATTGTCTCCATGGAGACATGAGGGCCAGATATAGAATTGCTACTAAGCATACATTAATTTGCTAGAAAAATGCCTCATAATATTCAATATTCTTTTCCATTTACTTCCATGTTTTGTTCTGTTATATTTCACAAATATAATTATTGCATTGTAATCCCACATTAAGGTACTGTTTTCACTACTGTTCATCTGCATTTCTCAAATTCTGTCTCTGCTTAATTTCCAATTTACTCTTAGTTTTTCTAGTCAACTCTCATGCTCCTTTCTTCTCTCCAACATTTTACATTGAAACAACGGAAAAGGTTTCACAGGTACAGTCTCTCTGTGGTCTTTATTACCAGAAGAACAAGAAGCAGAATCCCTTTCTGTTTCACAGCTCACTTTTTGTTGAACAAACTTTTGTATTTCCTCCTTAGCATGTACATCATCAAAAAAGGATTTTATCCCTCCAGGGAAGAATACCTTGAAGACAGCTGGGTACAGCAGTTTGAATCTCACACCTGTGTCTCGACATTCCCTGAACAGTAGAATGGATTTACTCCTCTTCTGCTTGGTGTGCAATGAGTAATCATTCTCCCCAAACACTTTGCTGTCTCCTACTTTTAGTATTTTGTCCTTCTGCCACAATTTTGTCAGAATCAACTCCTTCTGCTGGTAGGATGTCATCTTTACTATAAAAGATCTAGGTTGCTTTCTCTTAGAAAGGTTTAGAACATACACACAATGTGCCCTTTCAACTGACAACTCCTTTTGTGGAATACCAGTCCAGTTGCTTATTGTTCATAAAATCAATGCAGTCTGTTCTTTCCAGCTTATCTAATTCTATTAGTTTTTGAAACATCTCTTCTTGAACAATCTCATATTTAACCAGCCTTTTCTTCATTTCAGCCTGTAATTTTTGCAGCTTTGTCACCTCATCTGAATATCTGTTTAAAGCTCTTCCATTTTTTTCCAGGCTTTTGTTGTTTGTGTTGATATACTTCATCAGTGTTTCATTTATTTTAACCAAGTCTATGTGCAGTTGTGTTATATCTCCCTATAGGTTACTGGAAGTCATGTCTGAAGATTGCATTGCTTTTTGCTGAACAGCTGTAGAACTTTCCCCAGCAGACAGTGTTTCTTCGTCACTTTTTGTAGCTGATTTTTTTTCATGTGCCCTGCATTTCTTTTTTCCTGGCATCCAGGCAGTACACTTACTAACCAGTTACTGAAATTTACCTATGAACACAAAAGTCTACTGGCCTTCTCTGTTGAGTTTCCGTTTTCGCACTGGAAGCGGTAGAGTCAAGCTGTTACTCAATGTGCACTCATCTAGTATTTATTACAGATAAAAAAACCTAGTGATTAAAATAAAGCACATCATTCAGCACCTCAGCTCTGCTTAGCTTGATATCAGGTTTTCCTCTTGGTGACCTATCAATTCAGAATTTTCTGTATCCATGTATGGAGGAAAGCCACCATATTTTCTCCCTTCATCTTTTCTGGCAGACAGACATTGTTAAGTTATTCATTCTACCTTGATTTTCTAGTTTTTATAGCTTATATAGTAATTTATTACTCTATTTTAGAAAAAAAATCAGTGTTCACTTCTTTAAGTCTCCCATTTATGTCAGTCAGTGGCTTCCCTTCAAATGGTTAAGATTCAAGTATACAAGGATGCAATTCATGGATTGGAGTTTGTCAAAGAAAATCATTGCCATTGTTATTCCTATTACAATGCTGGCAGTTATTCACTGTTTTTTATCTATATTTTTCTCTTTTTTTCTATATTTTCTCATCTGTGTAACTGCGTAGTTAACTTACATAAGTAGAGAGAGTGAAGGTGAAACCCTAGCATCGTGCAGGGGAGTGGGGGCTTGTTTTTTTGGGGGATGAAGCTTTGAATGGCTGCAGCTTCATGAGGATGTTACTTAAAAAATCTTAGTGGAACCATCAGTCAATGATATTGCTATCTCCTTTTACTTTTGTACCTGCTGTTGTAAAAAAGATTTAAGAAGTTACATTTATTGTAAAAATATTTTTTGTACATTGTCCAACTTACTCTGGAATTCTTGGATCCTACAAGTAAGTTCCTAGAGAGATAAAAACAACTTTTTATATATCTTGCATTTACATGCTTATTGAAATGTCTGAAGAAGAGAATTTTCATTAACTTATGTTCAAATATTCACAAACATCTAATAATAATAATAATACAGGAAAGTAGATGTGATTTTTTTTGTGGAATTTGAATTAATAAGCAAAACTATCTGATAATCCCAGTAGAAAACGTCAGTGTAACCTTCCCTAAAAAAGTTTAACAATTTGGCACAAAGCATTCCTGTCAGACAAAGCAAGTATTTGAGGAATTTCTGAGTCTAGGTGTTTAATAGGCAGCCACCTTGGAACTCTGCTAACATTCAGTAGTGTTTTTTTTTTATTTTGTTTTGTTTTCCAACATGACACATGGTATTCTGACCCTTCATGAGTTTATTGTTATCTGTATACAGTAGATACAAACCCTTCTTGGTAACTGGCTCTGCTTTATACTTTATCATGTGTGGTTGCACAGGATGGCTTAGGTAGTATATAAGGTGCCCACGGTGAACATTTAACCCTTTTTTCACATGTTGTGACAGTGTAACTCTCCCATCTCACAGGAGTGACTTGAACCCAAGCTGCTTTATTCCTGCTGCCTGCTTTTTCCTGTGACACTAGAAAGATATCACAATTGTGTTGCTACTTATCTGGAATGTTTCTAGTGTTGATTTTCTTGCTTACAGTCTGGTACTGGTCATGTCATATTGTCTGTGAGAATGAGGGTATTGGTGGATTAGATATCTGGTGATAATCCATATTACCAACATTATCCAACACATTCAAAAACTGAGAAAACTAATAATCTCATGCTTATCAAAACTAGCCCTAAGTGGAGACATCCACCCCAACCCTGGCCCTACCATCTCCAACCCCAATCTTCATAATCAGACTAGAAACCACAACTTCTCCCATATTACAGCCAATAGAAAGCCAAGTGACTTCCTTCTACTATGCCTAAATATTAGAAGTATATCCAACAAAGTTCATGAACTCCATGCCACCATAGACTTGTACTCTCCAGATATAGTCATCCTGACAGAAACCTGGCTAAAACCTCACATTACCAGTGAGCAAATACTCCCTACAGGTTACGGCATACTAAGAGTAGACCGGCTAAACAAAAAAGGAGGTGGTGTAGCTATAATATTTAAACAGCATCTAAACATCCAGATCTTAAAATCATCAGCTCCACAAACAGGCAATGAAGAAATAATATATACCAACCTCAAAATTAACCAAAACAAAACCATCAACATAATTGGATGCTACTTCCCACCTGGCCAAAACATCCCTCCCTAGAAAACCTCCTCAGCTGGTCTACCCACCATCTCCCCAAGAAACTATCATCTTAGGTGATTTCAATATTGACTGGCAATCCTGTTCTGGCAACAATCCAACCCATCATGTACACCTTCATGGCTTCACTCAACTAGTCCAGTCACCAACCAGGATAAATAAAAACTCCACCAAGCACACTACCCTGGATTGGATACTAGTCAGTAAGAGCCCCCAGTCATATTTAACAGGCTGCTTATCAGATAGCCTCAGTGATCACTCCCCAACATTCCTACTAAAAAAATACCTATACCAAGCTAAACCTGTCATCTACCGTCAAATACGTAAAAAACTAAACTTTAACCCACTCACATTCATCTCATCCCTCAAAGAATGTAACTGGCATCCTCTAAAGTACTTCAGTCTAGATGATGCAGTTGAATTTTTTAATACAACTTCCTGAACATCCTTAATTACTATGCCCCCATAAGATTCTCCAGAACCAAATCACAACCCTCCCCATGGCTACAGAAAACCACTAAATCAGAAATGAAAAACAGGGATAAAGCCTGGGAGCACTGGCGCAAAACCAAAACCCCCTCAGCTAGACAGAAATTCCTAGAACTATGCAATAGAGTCAAAAAGCTGATAAAACAGGACAAATCCCAATACTACCAGTTTGCCCTAGACTCCTCACAACACAGCCCCAAACAGTTCTGGTCCTCCATAAACTCCATCCTCCACCCAGGTAAAGTCAGTACCCCCCCTCCTAACATCCCTCACTCCTCAGAAAATATTGCTTTCTCATTCAACACACACTTCACCCAAACCATACTATCACTAGCTAAACAACACAACCCCCCTCCCCTGCAATTCACACCTTCAACTAGTAATCTCCCCACTGCCTTCTCTTTTTCTCCTGTACCTACCTCCAACATAAAAAAATTCTTAACTAAACTTAAACCCACCAAATTAGCAGCAGACAGCCTCCCAAGTGAATACCTACAAATCGCAGCTGATGCTCTGGCCTACCCAGTATCCATCTTGATTAACCGATCTCTGTCAGAAAGTTACGTTCCCACACTGTGGAAAGTATCACATATAATTCCCCTCCACAAAGGCGGACCCTCCACAGAACTAACCAATTACCGCCGGCCCATAGCTATTCTCTCTCCACTCTCCAAAATACTAGAGAGATGCATACACTCTCAGGTCTCAGACTACCTCCTTACTAACAACCTCCTTTCCAGTACTCAGCATGGTTTCCGACCAAACCATAGCACCACCACTGCCTTACTCTCCTTTACTAACACTGTCCTTCAGCATAAAAACAATAGCTACCTCTCCTCTGCTACTTTCCTAGACCTATCTAAAGCATTTGACATGGTCCCACACAAACAACTTATCTCTGTCCTCAATAACCTATCCTTCTCACAATCGGTCACCAACTGGTTTCAGAGTTACCTGTCTGACTGCCAACAATCCGTTGTATGGCAGAATGACATATCTCCCCAACTACCTGTCTCCATATGGGTTCCCCAAGGATCCATCCTTGGACCCCTACTCTTCTCTGTTTACACCAATAATCTAGCCTCTGCCACCAAACATGGCACACTCATACAATACGCAGATGACTCGACCATCATCTGCTCAGCCCAGTCCCAACCAAAACTGCAAAAAGTCACACAGGAAGCCTTTTCCTCTGTTGAAACATGGTTATCCGATGCCCGATTAATACTCAACCCATACAAAACTAAACTATTCATCTTCCAACCCACCAAACATACTCAAAACAACTCTCACTTTAACATCACGGCAAAGGACAACACCACTATATACCCAACTGAACACATCAAATTGCTAGGAGTGGAAATAGACAATAAACTAAAATTTGACATTCACATATCCATGACTATAAAAAAGTCCACAAAAAACTAGGAGCGTTATACAGAAATAAGCAATTTCTTACCAAAGCAGCAAAGATTTCAATAGCAGATTCCCACCTTATCTCCACCCTACTTTATGCCTCTCCAATATATACCAACCTAAGGCAATGTGATCTAAACAAGCTAGAGACCTGCTACAACAAAATCGCCAAATTCGCCACAGGGGCATCCTACCGTAGTCACCACTGTCTTTCACTTGCTGAACTGGGCTGACTTGAACTCCCTCACCTCCTTTAATGGTATCAACTCTCACTCGCCCACAATCTAGTAAACCATCCACTAAATGTCCCATCCCTCCAGAATCTACTCCAACCCTATCGCACCACCAGACCACTAAGATCCAGCAGCAAAAATCACTTGCAGATCACTAAGGCCAATAACTCTGCTGGTGAAGCACTGTTCTCTTGTGCCATAGCCAAATTATGGAACTCACTCCCACCCACAATTACCTCCATACCATCATGCACCCACTTCAAAACTTTACTAAAAGCGCAACTAAAAACATGCTGGCTATGCCCTTGCAACTCCCACTCTAATATCATCCACCCCATCCAACCACTACCTTTCTTTCCACTCCACTAACTACCTTGATTATAGCAAGCTCAGATGCTCATAAGCCAGTACTTATTATACAGCACAAACTGCTTCTTCTTGAAACATTTGTTAATGTCTGGTATGCACTTTACAGATAAAGATTCTAGTTGTCTACTGATGTACTATGTTCTTCATCTGGAAATATGTTGTAAGTAATTGCTATGTAAATTGTTATTCACTATGTAATCCAATGTATATACTGTCTGTTTATTTTAACTGTGGAGCTTTTCTCCCCGGGCCTCCGCTGAAAATGGACCTACGTCCAGTCGGACACTCCCGGTCAACAAATTTAAATAGATAAATAAATAAATAAATAAATAAAATAATCTAAGTGCTGTTACCGATATAGAATTCTCTGTGGTGTGACATATGGCCTATAATGTGCACACAATCTAAACAACCCTGCTCACAAGTTTGCAAGTGTGCAAAGTTTGTCTTGTCCCACATATGTGCTATGTTAAAGCCAGCTCAGTGGTGTAAAGGGAAAAAGCCCTGACTATAACCCAGGCAACATGAGTTTGATTAGCAGCTTGGTTGCCTGATGGAGCTGGCAGAGAGGGTGGGCACCTCTATTGTTGGAGAAGAGTATATCCTGACATCTGTCTAGTGGGAGAGGAAGGCATCATGCTGTGGGGGGAGAAGATGGGTGATGGTGTACTTACCCCTTGAGTTTGGTGGTGGTCCATTCCATTATGGTTCCTTATTGTCCAGCCAGCCATGTGCAAAGTGCATTAAGCATGCAGGGGTGGGATTTAGGGCTAGAGAAATCACCAGGCCCCATGGATGACAGCATTACTGCAAGTGCTTGACTTATACCTCCAGGCTGAGTGTGGTTTAATGCATGAAGTTGAGCCATCAGACTTAGAATGATATATGATAGTATATATATATATATATATATATATATATATATATATTTATATATATATATATATATATATATATATATATATATATATATATATATATAATATATATATATATATATATATATATAGATGTATAGTATAGTAAGGCATTCTTTAGCTATGTCAAGAATCTTAGTGGCAATGCTCAGATCTGCTCTGTTAGTGCAGAATGGTACAAAATACACTGAACCGACCGATACTGCCAAAATCCTGGCAGACAGGTTCAGCGCAAACTTCACCCCCCTCTCACCCCCAAAAGGGCCCATAATCATACCAGAAGAATGTAGAGCTCCTGAAATCATAGACACTCAGGTTAAAACAGCCCTCTCCAAAGCCAAAAACACAGCATCAATGGGACAGTATGGTGTGGCAGGCTGCATCCTACATGAGCTCAAAGATGAACTATCCCCTCACCTAAACACACTGTTCAAACTCAGCCTCTCCACAGGTTACATGCCTATAGAGTGGTGCACAGCAAAGGTTATTCTGCTCCACAAAGGTGGAGCCACAACAGACCCTGGGAACTATCGCCCTATAAGCCTGACTAACTTGGTCTGCAAGGCTATGGAGCGCATCATCATGGAACTCATTAACAGAGACATTGGGAGCCTCCAAACACTGGCCCCTACCCAGTTCGGCTTTGTTACGGGTAGATCATGCCTCCTAAATCTGGTGGACTGCTTTGAGATAGTTACCAAGGCTGTAGAAGAGGGAAAGGTGGTACACACAGCCTACCTAGACCTTGCAAAGGCCTTTGATACCATTCCCCATTCTGGTATTATAGACAAGCTCACCAGCCTGAACATAAACCCCTACGTCACAAGATGGGTTGTCAACTGGCTCATGGACAGAACCCACATGGTAAGAGTTGCGGAAGCTAGGTCTGACTCTAAACTGGTTACAAGTGGCGTTCGTCAGGGCTCAGTCCTAGGACCCCTCCTGTTCGGCATATACTTCTCAGAGGTACAGGCAAGCACAGGAGGACTATGGCTGACCAGGTTCACAGACAACTGCAAACTAGGGGCTATAATTGACTCTCCAGCTGACACAGACATCCTCCAAAAGGGTCTCACTGAGATGGATACCTGGTGTCAAAATCGTGGCCTCAAGCTAAATGCCAAAAAGTGCATAGTCATCCCCTTTGGAAAAAACAAAGTACCCACAAACTACCACAGAGGTGGTAGTCCCCTAAATACGGAAGATGTAATAAGGGATCTGGAGAGCAAGTAGATAGTAAACTCTCCTTTGATAATCACATTGCCAAAGTGGTTAGAAAATCCTTCTACGTGGCCCACCTTATCACAAAAAGGCTTATCCAGATCAAAAGAGGTCATTGTGCCCTTCTACTCATCGCTCATCAGACCCATCATAGAGTACAATGCCCCATTTGGGATGTATCTTACAAGACACCTGCAACAGCTGGAAAGACCACAGAAGTACCTCACCAAGAGGATCACTGGCCTCAAACAGATGCCCTATGCAGCTCGACTGAAGAAACTCCAGCTGTACTCGGTTGCATACCGCCTACTCAGAGGTGATCCCTGCCTGACATACAAGGCCATGTCCAACCCAGAACTGATGGACATGCTCCACCTAAAGAAAAGCTTATCCCCTTGAGCCACATTTATTTATTTATTTTATTTATTTATTTCAGTTTGATTACTGGGGAGGTCCACTGGGCTTGGGGGCCCATTTTCAGTGGAGGCCCAGGGAGAAAAGCTCCACAAAAACAACAGTATTTATTACAAAAAAGAGTTCAGACAAAAAGTACAATAGCATTAACACGTAGCTACAAATAGTCCACAATACTGAAATCAGAAGGCTAAAAATAGCTTAAGTATTAGCAGTTTCAGATAAAATTCAGTAGGAAAAAAAGAACAAAAATTTATGGGATATTATAAAAGAGAAAATTTATTGTTTAGTAGCTTATGCAAATTAGTATTTTAGAAGCGGTGAGGGGGAAAGGAGGTCAGCCTAGGGTGGCTTAGTAGCTTCTGCATTTAGTACAAAAAGTATTAGTATCTTATGCAGCTAGTATTTTTGGAGAGGCTGGAAAAAGGTTAGTTAAGTATAGAGATTAGCCAGGAGAGAAGGAGGAGGATAGTTTGAAAGGTGTAGGTTGAAGAGTGCAGTTACATATTCTATCTAGATAAAGGTGGGAATGAAGTTGGGTTTTGAAGTATTCTAGGTTGTTGCAGGTTTTTAGAGAGGAGGGTAGGGCATTCCATTTTTTAGCTAGGGTAAAGCATAAGAGCAGTTGGCCAGCTGGGCGCTTGGGTTTTTGTACTGTGATCAGGTTTTGGTGAGAAGATCTAAGGGGGTTATAGGGCAGAAGAATATTGGAAAGAGCAGGACAGTTAGTTGGGTGGAACACTAATTTATGGGCTGTGGTGAGTTGGAGAAAGGTAAGATGATTGGGGAGTTCAATCCAGTTTAGAGAGTGAAGGGAGGAGCAGTGATGAGTGGAGGATTTGGCATTGGTTGCAAATTTGGATATTTTGTTATAGCATTGTTCCAATTTGGAGGTGAGAGTAGATGATAGATTAGTGAGCAGAGGGGCGCCATATAGTACAGAGGGGAAGGAGGTAAGTAGAGGCAAGGGTTAGTCTAGTGGAAGGAGACAGAAAGTGGTTGTTTCTGTACAATAAGCCAAGTTTTATGTGTGTTTTTTTGATGTTTAGCTGGATGTGAGTATTGAATTTCAGCTGGTCATCAATTGTAACACCAAGAAGTTTGGTGGAGGTTACTATCTCAATAGTGGAGTTGGTAAGGCTGGTAATATGGAAAGAATTTTTATCAAGAGATGAGGATTTGGAGGGGGGGGAGGATCTTAGTTTTGTTGGCATTAAGGGAGAGGTGATTTTGGAACATCCAATTTTCAGAGGTTGAAAAGGCTGTTTGGGTTAGAGCTTGGAGCTCAGTTTGGTTAGGGGCGTGGCAGATCAGAGTGGAATCATCAGTGTATTGCACAATTGTAGTGTTGGGGATGGCTTTATGGAAGTCGTTAATGAAGATATTGAATAATAATGGACCAAGAATGGAACCTTGTGGTACTCCGGTAGGAGTATGAAGGAAGGTTGATGTTGCTTGTTCCTATTTCACAGCTTGGGACCTGTTTGAAAGGTAGCTAGTGAACCAGGAAAGAGCTTTCTGGCTAAGGTTGAGGTTAGAGAGATGGTTTAGAAGGAGGGAGTGAGAGATAGTGTCAAAGGCTTTGAATAGATCTAGTAGAACAGATGATACTAAGTTACCGGAGTCCCGGGCAGAGTTCACAGCATGAAGGAAGGAGAGAACGGCGGTATTAGTACTGTGTCCTGGGCAGAAGCCGTGTTGGGTAGGAGTGAGTAGTTGGTGTTCAGTAAGGAAATGCAAGAGCTGCAGGTGGATACATTTTTCTAGAATTTTCGATATAGGGGAGAGGATGGCAATGGGATGGAAATTAGAGACATTACAATTCTTGCCACCTTTGTGAAGTGGAAGAATGAAAGCAGAACGCCAGAGTTTGGGTACATAGGATTCGTGTAGAGACCTGTTTATTAGGATGCTGATAGGTATAGCAATGGAATCAGAAGCTATCTTTAGGAAGGAGGATGGGATGTTATCAGGGGCATTGGAGCAAGGCTTGAGTTTATGGAGCAGTTTTTTTATTAGGTCGGTGGGTACGGGTTTGAGTTCGAAAGTGGGGATGGTGGAAAGGGAAGGGAAGATTGATATGAGGGGGGAGGGTTGTTGTTGGAGAACGTTTTGGTTAGATTGGCGATGGAAGAGGTGAAGAAGGAATTGAATAGTGAGGCAATTTCAGGGTCAGATTTGCTGGTGTCTGGGCATGGGTTGTTTTTTGTACCAGGTCTGAGGAGGGAGTTAATGGAGTTCCAAAATTGTTTGGGATTTCTTGTGTGGCTTTCTTGTAGTTTGATGTAGTAGGACTTTTTATCTGTAATGACTAGTTTTTTGGCCAGGTTTCTTAATTGCTTAAACTGAAGGAAGATTTCAGGCTGTTTGTTTTTAAGGTAAGCTTTCCAGGATTTGTCCCTTTGCTGCATAATCTTTTTTGTCTCTTTGGTGAGACAAGAGGTTGTTTTAGTTTTGATTCTTTTTCTTCTTACTGGGGCTTGGGAGTTAAGGTAGTTAAGAATGTAGACTTGAAATAGTCAACGGCTTCGTCTAGAGGCAGTGTTTTTAGGGGGTTCCAGTTAGTTAGCTTAAGGGAGTTAGAGAAGTAATTTTGATCAAAGTTAGTTAGGTTATGAGTTTGAATAAAGTGTTGAGAGTTAGGGGAGGTGGGGGTAGCTCGAATAGAGAAGGCAGGGAGGTGGTCTTCTAAAGGGTCAGGATTGACACCAGATGTTATAACTTTGGTAGGATGGGATACAAGTATCCAGTCAAGTATGGTGCCAGGGAGGTTGGTTTTGTTAGGTCTAGTAATGGAGTTAGTAAGTTGAGTGTAGTTGAATAGGTTGATAGTAATGGAAGGGTTAGGATTGCTGATCTTTCCCCAGTCATTGTTTACATCTCCCAAAATAAAGGTTTCTAGTTTAATGTTGGAAGAGGACCATGAGAGGATGTCTTCCAAAGTATTTGTATTGTTACCAGGAGGAATATAGAGGGAAATAATACAGATGCTTTTGTGGTTGTTTATTTTTAGTATACCAATGACTAGTTCTGCATTATTGAAAGAGGGTATGGTGTTAGGGTATGGGGTCATTGTTAGGAGGTTGGAGTAGATTAAAGCAACTTCACCACCTCTTCTGTTAGTGCAGTCAGATCGGAGAGCATGATATCCTGGAGGTAGGAATTCAGAGTCATTGATGTGGGGTTTTAACCAGGTTTCAGAGATGGCTGCTATGTCTGGGGAGTTATGGGTAAGCCAGGCATGGAAGAATGTTAATTTATTTGTTAAGCTTTGTGCGTTGATTGTGAGGAACTTGAGGTTTTTATTAGTAAACTTGTTGTTGGTGCTAGGCTGATTTGTAGGAGAGGAATTTGGACTGGGATTTGAAGGACAGAAATTTGGAACTGGATTGGGGTGAATATCGCCAGCTAACTGAAGGTGAGTATAATTGGGGATGTGTATATTAGATTTATAATTTGATAAGTAACATTGGTAGTGGTTAGGTTTAAGTTTGTAGTTGTTAGAGATTGGAAACCGTTTTATTTTGAAGAGAAGTAGAGGGTGGGAAGTGATTAAAGAAGCTGAGATGTTGTGGAAGTGGGATGTAGGGTGGTGCTGGGGAGTCAAAGGAGGAGAGAGCACATGAAAGTCAGTATAGGAGGTTAAATGGTATAGGGATAGTATAAGCAAGATGAAGGGAGAGAAGAGAAGGACTTTGGATGGAAGGCTAAGCATGGTAATAGGAAAGTGATGATATTGAAGAAGAAGGGGAATGTGAGATAGTGTGTAGGGGGTGTGGTGTAGGAAGTGGGAGGGGGGAATGCGTGTACTGACTGGCCAGTGAAGAGGGATGGACTAGTAGTGAGGTGTAATGTGATTGGGTGGAGAAGAGGGAGGGACTATTGGGTGACTGTATAAAGCTGGAAGCACTGGGGTGTGTGGGAATTGGGGGCAGGGTAGGGGAGCAGAGTGAGCCCGCAGGGCGAACGGAGCGGGAAGAGCCAAGAAGGCGGGAAGGTCCAAAAACAATCAATGACCTGGGATAAAGAGAACTACTGCAGGGGAGTAGGTATGTGGATTATTAGCTTTGTATTATACTAGAAACCTTTTTGTAGAAAAGTTTTTGTTGGGGAAAAACAGTTATAAAGAAGAAAAAATGTATGAGTATATGGAGAGAGAAAATACAGCTGTCTTGGTAAGGGGAAGAGACACTTTCTAGAACAAGTATATGTGTGTGGAGAGAAGAGATAACAGTTATTCTTGGTGAGGGCAGGAGACACTTTCTAGGTAGGGTTGGTTAGTGGAGAATAAGAGGGAGGTATTTTCTGGGCTTATTATTAGGAGAATACTGCCACCTAGTGGAAAAAGGAGGGAGGTGCACTTAGAGGAGAAGAGGTTCTACTTAGAAGTTTGGGATATAGAGATTGGATAGAGGTGGACAATAAACCAAGGGTGGGGTTGGGGGGGGCTGTGCAGTGACCAGTGGTAGGCTGCTTTTCACATGTGCCAGATAGAATGA